>NC_092105.1:26125849-26213349 GCF_045679555.1 Salvelinus alpinus | reverse complement strand
GTCTGTGCTATGAGCCCAGGGTTACTGTTTCCTCTGTGTCTGTGCTATGAGCCCAAGGGCACTGTTTCCTCTGTGTCTGTGCTATGAGCCCAGGGTCACTGTTTCCTCTGTGTCTGTGCTATGAGCCCAGGGTTACTGTTTCCTCTGTGTCTGTGCTATGAGCCCAGGGTTACTGTTTCCTCTGTGTCTGTGCTATGAGCCCAAGGACACTGTTTCCTCTGTGTCTGTGCTATGAGCCCACGTCACTGTTTCCTCTGTGTCTGTGCTATGAGCCCAAGGACACTGTTTCCTCTGTGTCTGTGCTATGAGCCTAAGGTCACTGTTTCCTCTGTGTCTGTGCTATGAGCGCAAGGTCACTGTTTCCTCTGTGTCTGTGCTATGAGCCCAAGGTCACTGTTTCCTCTGTGTCTGTGCTATGAGCCCAAGGTCACTGTTTCCTCTGTGTCTGTGCTATGAGCCCAAGGTCACTGTTTCCTCTGTGTCTGTGCTATGAGCCTAAGGTCACTGTTTCCTCTGTGTCTGTGCTATGAGCCCAAGGTCACTGTTTCCTCTGTGTCTGTGCTATGAGCCAAAAATAACTGTTTCCTCTGTGTCTGGGCTATGAGCCCAAGGTCACTGTTTCCTCTGTGTCTGGGCTATGAGCCCAGGGAACTGTGTTGTGACGTGTCATTATCCTCCCTCCCTCCCTCCCACTCCTTCTGTCCACCCCTCCTTCTTTCCCATCTCTTTCTCCCACCCCAATTTTACAATTTTTTCCATGGGGCAGTTTTGCAGCTAATTTCCTGCAATTCTACACATTTTGCCATGACTTATACCATGTTAATGATAATGACTGCACCTCCTTAGACCTCTCTTTAACCCAGGCTAACACAGGCATTTCTTCACCCAGGGATAAACCTTAACCCAGGCATCTCACTGAGCACAATTTTTTTTAAAGGTTTTATTGGAAAAATAAGTTTTCTGCAGTTCTACACATTTTGCCATGAGGCAGAGAAACATTTTAGCAATTTTATAACAAATGTCATGCAATTCTACTCATTTTGCCATGGGGCAGATAATTATTTTGGTCATTTATAAGCTAATTTCCTGCAATTCTACATATTTTGCCATGACTTATGCCATGTTAATGATATCAGAGTGAGAGTGACTAACAAAATGAATGGGGGACCCTTGGAGGTTAGGGCACCTGGGCACGTGTCCTGCGTGACTGATCTGTAGACTAACCTACCAATCTAAAAATTGTTAGCTGACATGGCTAACAAGAGAAGAATTGCTGATGCACAACCAAATATTGAACTTGCACATTGTGTATTCTACTATTCTAACTCTCAACTGTAAGTTGGGATCCCGACATAGTTCCAAAAAATATATAAAAAATATTTAACTATTAAACATTCTGGGTCAAGGGGTGCCTAGCGGCCTTGGACCCTAAGCGACCGCTTAAGTCACTTATGCCTGGAGCCGGCCCTGCACACACACACACACACACACCACATTGTGTGTACAATGACAATGGTGTGTGAGGTGCTCCTCCTCCTGTTTGGCATCAGTAATGGAAACACACCAGATCATTGAGAACTGTAATGAGAAAGACACGTGACCAGAGGTATTACACACACACACATCTTTTCATTGGCTACTGACGGAGACTCGCTGCACAGAGCGACTGCTGTGGTGCTCCTTCTCTCTCGCTCTCTCTGTCTCTCTCTCTTTCTTTTCTCTCTGCCTCTCGGGCTTTTCAGACTGCACCTCCTTAGCCCTCTCTTTAACCCAGGCTAAAACTGTCCTAGAGCTAGCTTACCCTCCTTGCACACAGGCATTTGTTCACCCAGGGATAAACGTTCACCCAGGGATAAACGTTAACCTAGGGATAAAGGTTCCCCCAGGGATAAACGTTAACCTAGGGATAAATGTTAACCTAGGGATAAAGGTTCCCCCAGGGATAAACGTTAACCTAGGGATAAATGTTAACCCAGGGATAAAGGTTCCCCCAGGGATAAATGTTAACCTAGGGATAAAGGTTCCCCCAGGGATAAATGTTAACCTAGGGATAAATGTTAACCTAGGGATAAAGGTTCCCCCAGGGATAAATGTTAACCTAGGGATAAAGGTTCACCCAGGGATAAATGTTAACCTAGGGATAAATGTTAACCTAGGGATAAAGGTTCCCCCAGGGATAAATGTTAACCTAGGTATAAATGTTAACCTAGGGATAAAGGTTCCCCCAGGGATAAATGTTAACCTAGGGATAAATGTTAACCTAGGGATAAAGGTTCCCCCAGGGATAAATGTTAACCCAGGGATAAAGGTTCCGCCAGGGATAAATGTTAACCTAGGGATAAACATTAACCCAGGGATAAATGTTAACCTAGGGATAAATGTTAACCTAGGGATAAAGGTTCCCCCAGGGATAAATGTTAACCTAGGGATAAATGTTAACCCAGGGATAAAGGTTCCGCCAGGGATAAACATTAACCCGGGGATAAATGTTAACCTAGGGATAAATGTTAACCTAGGGATAAATGTTAACCTAGGGATAAATGTTAACCTAGAGATAAAGGTTCACCCAGGGATAAAGGTTCACCTAGGGATAAATGTTAACCTAGGGATAAATGTTAACCTAGGGATAAATGTTAACCTAGAGATAAAGGTTCCCCCAGGGATAAAGGTTCACCTAGGGATAAACATTAACCCAGGGATAAATGTTAACCTAGGGATAGATGTTAACCCAGAGATAAAGGTTCACCCAGGGATAAAGGTTCACCTAGGGATAAACATTAACCCAGGGATAAATGTTAACCTAGGGATAGATGTTAACCCAGAGATAAAGGTTCACCCAGGGATAAAGGTTCACCTAGGGATAAACATTAACCCAGGCGTCTAACACTTGTGCCCTGAAGCACTAGTTTTTTTCTTCTGTAATACAGAGAGAAGGTTGTGTGTGGAAATAGCGGTGGGATGGGGATTCAATTCCACACTCGCTCATTTTGACATAGAGTTACATGCACGAAAGGAGGTGGCATAAATATACACTGAGTATACCAAACATTAGGAACACCTTCCTAATATTGAGTTGCACCCCCGTCATCTACACTGATGAAGTGAATTTAACAAGTGACATCAATAAGGAATCATAGCTTTCACCTGGTCAGTCTATGTCATGGAAAGAGGAGGTGTCGTTAATGTTTTGTATAATCAGTGTACATATATACATTCAGTTCTGGAAAAAATTAAGAGACCACTGCAAAATTATCAGTTTCTCTGGTTTTACTATTTATAGGTATGTGTAAAATTAGCATTTTTGTTTTATTCTATAAACTACTGACAACATTTATCCCAAATTCCAAATTAAAATATTGTCATTTAGAGCATTTATTTGCAGAAAATGACAACTTGTAAAAAATAACAAAAAAAGATTGATGTTGGGTGACTTTATGCCACTTCTGGCGCAAAAATGCAAGCAGCTTGGCTTTGTTTAATGGCTTGTGACCATTCATCTTCCTCTTGATCACATTCCAGAGGTTTTCAATGGGGTTCAGGTCTGGAGGTTGGGCTGGCCATGACAGGGTCTTGATCTGGTGGTCCTCCATCCACACCTTGATTGACCTGGCTGTGTGGCATGGAGCATTGTCCTGCTGGAAAAACCAATCCTCAGAGTTGGGGAACATTGTCAAAGCAGAAGGAAGCAAGTGTTCTTCCAGGACAACCTTGTACGTGGCTTGATTCATGTGTCCTTCACAAAGACAAATCTGCCCGATTCCAGCCTTGCTGAAGCACCCCCAGATCATCACCGATCCTCCACCAAATTTCACAGACCTGGAGAGGCTTACAAGCCACAATGTTTCGCACCCACTGTGAAATCTGGTGGAGGATCAATTTATCAGGGGGTGCTGCAGCACCCCTACCTATCCTGGCTATCCTTAACCATGGGAAGTTCTTAGCTCTGGGTTAGGCTGAATGTATTCTCTGTGCTGGTTAGCACACACACCCTCAAGTCCTGTCATATTCTATGTCCACTATACTTATCTCCTAGTTATGCAACATGAAGCACACACACACACACACACACACATACACACTACCAGCAACAACAACAACAAAACAAAGCTGTGATCAAAGTCTATGATCTTATTGGACACACTGCTGAATAACAATCACAATCAGGAAGGGTGTGTTTGTGTTCATTTGTGTGAAGGTGTGAGAATGTGGTTGTGTACATATGCATGTTTACGTGTTTGTCTGTGTGTGTGCGCACAAAGCTGTCACAATACTGTCCCATCATCTTAAATAATCCCAGTCATGCGTGAGATGCGATTCCCACAAACAATACAAAGGATGGCCCACGTCACTGACCCTCAACCTAGAAACTCACTCACTCTAATAGAGCTGACATGCTTCTCTAGTCTATTCTACGTGACAGTTATATATGTACACAATTTAAACTAAAAGTTCTGAAACGTTTCACCCAACTGAACAGACCCCAGGTTCTCACTGTAGGCCTAAACTTTTGTTATGCTGTCTAGCCCGCATGATGAGGGAAGGAGACGAGGAAGAGAAGAGACAAGTAGGCGTATAATACTTAGTGTTGGGACGGGCCTCTTGCTGGACACATGGTGGAGTGAGGGATTCGCGTGTATGCCGGTCATTATAAAGAGACCAGAGAAGTGCTCGCAAACACAACCTCCAGGCTATGGGGTTTCTGGATTGTTATTTATCTGGATTGTTATTTACCTGCTCTTAAGCTGTACCTGCTTGGGTTGAGAGTTCTAATTAATCAATTGATCTGCCGTCCCTTCACGTTGCCAGGTTAGTGTATAACAAGGATAATTAGCCAGTTTCGCTACGAGTAAGAGCAGCTGCAGGCTGTGATGAAAGAGCTGCTGTTCACCCCAACTAGAACATAGACTGACTTTGTTAAGTATTGCTTTGCCGGTCATTTCTAACCGTTTGACGTGAACACAAAACAAAAGTTTAGCAGACAGTCTCAGCTGCCCTCGTTTGCTCATCAGCGCCTCCATATAAACAGCGCAGTCATGAGGGTTCTATCTACGCGCTACTTGCACAGCCGCTCATCAGCCGAAGGCAGGCTATGTTAGAGCTGGCCTGGAACTAAAGCCTGCACAACATCGTTGTCTACTGGACCAGGAGGGAAGAATATTGTAAAGGGAATGGTTAGGCCTGTTACACACATACTAAACTATGTCAAACATGTTGTAAACTACTGCCCAACCATAGAATTAGAATGAATTATTGTTCACTCATTCTAATTATATAATCTTAAAACACACACACACCTCAACATGACATTTACCACTGACCTGCTCACCACCACATATTTCTCCTTTGATGTTGGCATGATAATTGCTACAGCAGAAACAGACTGTCCAGCTGGAAAATAATAAAATACATCCATACATGTCATAAACCTGTAAACATGCCATACAAAATTCATAAACCTGTAAACATGCCATACAAACTTCATAAACCTGTAAACATGCCATACAAACTTCATAAACCTGTAAACATGCCATACAAACTTCATAAACCTGTAAACATGCCATACAAACTTCATAAACCTGTAAACATGCCATACAAACTTCATAAACCTGTAAACATGCCATACAAACTTCATAAACTGCATGGCCATGTACGGAAGGAGAGTTTTCCTGGCCTAAAGAATAACACTAGGGGATAGGGTAATATCTGCACCATGTTTATTACCCCCATTCCATTTGTCATTGTATTCATTTCCTTTCTCCAGAGCTGGCCTTACAACATGGCAAAGTTGCTATAGTGACGGGAGGCACCAGGGGAATTGGCTATGAGACCTCAAGACACATGGCCAGCCTGGGGGCACACATTATCATAGGTAGGCCTACATGAAGACACCATACTGTACACCATAGGCCTACCAATGTGAATGTGTTATACCGTCCAACAGTACCATGAACTGATTAATATACTTAGTTAATATAATTATTTAATTTTATACTTAATTATATGTTTAATACCCACGGACAGAAATATTTAGTAGGCAAATTATTTCCTCAGGGCAGGTTTTTAATGATCTGTTCAGATAGGCAACTTGTCCTGGAGTGTATGTGGGTAGTTGTGTGGTTGTGGAATTTAGCAATGTGTGCATATAGGCCTGCTGTGGCAAGGGACTGTGTTTGTGTGTGTGTCTGGATGTGCGTGTGGGTTTGCGTCTCTCGCTCTCTCTTTCGCTCTGAGTGTTTACTGGGTGTGTTTACTTAGGAAATTAATTAGATCAGCCTCCTCTCTTCTCCTCCCCTCCTCTCTTCTCCCTTCTCTCTCCCTCTCTAGCTGGACAGAATGAGCTGAAGGGTGTGTCTGCTGTGAAGAGGATTTGTGAGGAGAACAGAGAGGCCAAAGGTAACATACACAGTCCACACAGTCCTGTTTGCTTTCGTGCGTCCATGGCTCTTGATATTACTGATTGGACTGTGAGTGAACACACCTTTTTGCAGGTAGAAATCAGCTCCTAGTTAAAAAGCAGAATGACTGTTAAGAACTGGAGCTGTGCACCTCTGCTCTAGTGCGTCACGTCAATTAGAAGTAGAGACGGCGTCATTGAAGTAGATTTCCTCTCTGGAACTGTTGCATGATCTATTTCTCTTTGTGAAGATTAAGAGGTATGGCATTGAGGGGTGTTAGGGAGTGGGGGCGGGGAGGGAAGCGTGACGGTGCTCTGAATGACGGGGGTGAGTTGGGAGATGAAGGAAGTGGGGGGAGGTGAGGGTCATGTAGCTCTGTCCTCTGAATGACAATGTGCCGATGGGGCGATGAGGTGGGGGTAGGGAGGGGTGCGTGTGAGCGTGTGTCTGAATGACAATGTAACGGAGGCGTCATTAGTATGTGAGGCAGGTGCTTCTCACCAAACGTCCTCTGGCTCTTCGTATGCGTGTTTGTCTGTGTGTATGGAGGATAGGAGACAGCGCAGGAGAGAGGAGAGGAGAAGAAAGAGTACACGCCCAACGGGCCAATGGATGTCAAGCCTGCCCTCAGGAGCCCGCCTTCCTGGGTATAATACCGGGCTCACATCTATTTCATCAATTCAGTACCACTCTTCAGCGAGCCCAAATCCCCTGATGGTGATGGGCCAAAATGAGTTATACTTCAGGGAACAGTAGTTAAATTCATAACTGTACATTCCCTTTCAGTCGGTCACTCAGTATAACATACTATGGGGACATAAATCACACCCCAAGCCATCTCAGAGGGTGCCAGACTAGGAGGCCCACAGCAGCCCAAGCACACACAGGTTTCACCGGCTCCAAAAAGGGCTTTTGAAGCCAGAAGCCACCTTTTCCCCTAATACTTACCCCTAGAAGCCTGAACTGTCAGAGCCCCATACGGGAACCAGAACCTACTGCAACTTGGCTATGCGATCTGACACGATGCCACTGCAGCCCAAGTCCATAGACCCCATGGTTCCATGAAAAATACATACCTTGCGAGCCTGAAATGTCAGAATTCATACAAGGAACCCAAAACAACAGAACACCTGTCGTGACTTGATAAAGTGCACACGCTCACTGCATAGCATCGACCAGAGTCGATGAACCACGGGAGCCCAAGTCTCAAACCCACAGGTAACTGTCGTAACCCTGATAAATGCGCAACCTGCACACTAAGAACACTATGAGCCACACTGTGAGCAATTAGGTCTAAGCAATAAAACCTCACAAAAGCATTTTTCGGGAACCCCAACTCGCTGCAGCATAGACATCTCCAATCTTTATGCCCCTGAACAATGCCCAAGAAGCCTCCACACCCCTAGTGGAGTGAGCACGCACACCACTAGGCAACCCATGTCCTTTGCTGACATATGCCAGGGAGATAGCCTCCACAATCCAATGAGAAAGATCTACCCCGAGCTGGATTAGCGAAACAAACAAAAAACTGGTCACAAACGCGGATATCCTTGGTCCTAAAGCGCGCACCTGACAAAAAGTGCGCACCGAACTCAGGCCATGCAACCTTCGTTGTTTATTGGAAGCTAACGGTGGAGGTGAGACAGGGAACATCTCGAAAGCCAGGGACCTGTAAGACACACAGTATATATATGTACAACCCTCTAGTAGAGGGCGCACGTGTTGACTGTATAGTCATAATCACGTTTGAGGATAAACCCACAGATCCATATTTGCGGTCGTGGGCGGCAGATTTTCCTGTGTGCCTGGGACAATAGATCCCGATGACACAGAACCCTCCAAGTGGCCCCGCCCAACTGGCGGATGATCTGCGGAAATGAGGGTTATCTGGGCGAACCGGGAGTCACCATTATCAACAACATTGAGAAGAACAGACGAAAATGTGCATTTTCTCGCGATGCATAAAGATCTACATCAGCCCTGCCAAACCGGTCCCAGGGGGTGCACCCACGTTGAGAGATCCGGGAAGATAGGTTGCCCTGAGTGACAGGAAATGTGCTCTGCTCCATACAAGCAGATAACAGGGAAGGTTTAGGAGAGAGAGAGACCGTGTTCCCCCCTGCCTTTTGATGTACGCCACCGCTGAACACCAAGGAACCTTGGGTAGAAACAATGTGCTTTCGTGGTACTGCCGTTCTGATACCCGGCTCACAATGGGTTCGGGGACTTCGGTAACCAGTAACTTGCCCCCATTGACCGAGCCACATGGAAACACTGTTGCCACAGTAAATGGTCGGGAAGGAGGGCCCCGAGAACACGCCCCCTCCCCGCATCCAGCTAGGGTCACGAGGTCTCCTCCTTCCCCTGCCCTGTGGAGTAATCAGCTTCCAACCCGCTCTTCGGGTAGGAGCGTTGGGCCAGTAACCAAGCTTTCAGTTGAATGCATTCATTGGTACTGACTAGGTATCCCCCTTTCCTTTCTTCTTTGACTCGGCATGGCGTCTGTTCCAAGACGTTCAAAGCTGCTCAGAAGCACCAAAATGGTCAAAAACCATCCTCGAAAAACCATCCCGGGGCACCATGCCTCTGACCTGGAGTGGCAGCACACGACTCCAATACCATCATTAAGTTTGCCGACAATACGACGGTGGTAGGCCTGATCACTGACTATGATGAGCCTATAGGGAGGAGGTCAGAGACCTGGCAGTGTGGTGCCAGAACAACAACCTCTCCGTCTATTTCAGCAAGACAAAGGAGCTGATCATGGACTACAGGAAACAGAGGGCCGAGCATGCCCCATTCACATCTACGGGCTGTAGTGGAGTGAGTCGAAAGCTTCAAGGTCCTCGGTGACAACATCACTAAGGATCTATCATGGTGACACACACTAGCACAGTCGTGAACATGGCCTCTCAAGAGGCTGAAAAGATTTAACATGGGCCCTCAGATCCTCAAAAAGTTCTAAAGCTGAACCATTGAGAGCATCTTGACTGGCTGCATCACTGCTTGGTATGGCAACTGCTTTGCATCTGACCGCAAGGATCTACAGAGGGTAGTGCGTACATCCCAGTACATCACTGTGGCCGAGCTCCCTGCCGTCTAGGACCTTTATACCAGGCGGTGTCAGAGGAAGGCCCTAGAAATTGTCAAAGACTCCAGCCACCAAAGTCATAGACTGTTCTCTCTGCTACCACATGGCAGGTGGTACCGATGCACTAAGTCTGAAACAAACAGGACCCAGAATTGCTTCTACCTCCAAGCAATAAGACTGCTAAATTGTTTGTTAAATAGTTAACCAAACAGCTACCCGGACTATCTGCATTGCCCCATTTGGAATAATTTTTTTGACTCATCACATACGCTGCTGCTGCTGTTTATTATCTGTCACTTTATTCCCAATTATGTCCATACAGTGTCTAACTCAATTACCTCGTACCTCTGCACATCGACTCAGCACTGGTACCCCGTATACAGTCTCAAGAAAAAGTATGTAAACCCTTTGGAATTATCTGGATTTCTGCATAAATTGTTCATAAAATTTGATCTGATCTTCATCTTCACAACAACAGACAAACACAGTCTGCTTAAAATGTTCTTGTCTACATTGAATGCATTATTTAAACATTCACAGTGTAGGTTGGAAAAAATATGTGAACCCTTAGGCTGATGACTTCTCCAAAAGCTAATTGGAGTCAGGAGTCAGCTAACCTGGAATCCAATCAATGAGACGAGATTGGAGATGTTGGTTAGAGCTGCCCTGCCCTATGAAAAACACTCATAAAATTTGAGTTTGCTATTCACAAAAAGCATTGCCTGATTTGAACCATGCCTCGAACAAAAGAGATCTCAGAAGATTAAGAATTGTTGACTTGCATAACACTGGAAAGGGTTACAAAAGTATCTC
Organism: Salvelinus alpinus; assembly: GCF_045679555.1. Classification (NCBI taxonomy): domain Eukaryota; kingdom Metazoa; phylum Chordata; class Actinopteri; order Salmoniformes; family Salmonidae; genus Salvelinus; species Salvelinus alpinus. Next base: position 26,203,050 of record NC_092105.1, on the reverse strand, counting down.
TAAAAGCCTTGATGTTCATCAGTCCACGGTAAGATGAATTGTCTATAAATGGAGAAGGTTCAGCACTGTTGCTACTCTCCCTAGGAGTGGCTGTCCTGCAAAGATGACTGCAAGAGCACAGCAGAGAATGCTCAATGAGTTTAAGAAGAATCCTAGAGTGTCAGATAAAGACTTACAGAAATCTCTGGAACATGCTAACATCTCTGTTGACGAGTCTACGATACGTTATTCACTAAACAAGAATGGTGTTCATGGGAGGACACCACGGAAGAAGCCACTGCTGTCCAAAAAGAACATTGCTGCATGTCTGAAGTTCGCAAAAGAGCATCTGGATGTTCCACAGCGCTACTGGCAAAATATTCTGTGGACAGATGAAACTAAAGTTGAGTTGTTTGGAAGGAACACACAACTCTATGTGTGGAGAAAAAAAGGCACAGCACACCAACATCAAAACCTCATCCCATCTGTAAAGTATGGTGAAGGGAGCATCATGGTTTGGAGCTGCTTTGCTGCCTCAGAGCCTAGACAGCTTGCTATCATCGACGGAAAAATGAATTCCCAAGTTTATCAAGACATTTTGCAGGAGAATGTAAGGCTATATGTCCGCCAATTGAAGCTTAACAGAAGTTGAGTGATGTAACAGGACAACGACCCAAAACACAGAAGTAAATCAACAACAGAATGGCTTCAACAGAAGAAAATATCCCTTCTGGAGTGGCCCATTCAGAGTCCTGACCTCAACCCGATTGAGATGCTGTGGCATGACCTCAAGAGAGCAGTTCACACCAGACATCACAAGAATATTGCTGAACTGAAACAGTTTTGTAAAGAGGAATGGTCCAATATTCCTCCGGACCGTTGTGCAGGTCTGATCCGCAACTACAGAAAACGTTTGGTTGAAGATATTGCTGCCAAAGGAGGGTCAACCAGTTATTAAATCCAAGGGTTCACATACTTTTTCCAGCCTGCACTGTTAATGTTTACACGGTTTAATGTATACTTTTTTGTGTTCTTAGTTTAAGCAGATGGTGTTTGTCTATTGTAGACTTAGATGAAGATCAAATCAAGTTTTAGTCCAGATAATTCCAAAGGTTCACATACTTTTCTTGCCACTGTATATATATACTCATTGTGTTTTGTTATTATGTGTTTTATTTTTCTATTGTTTCACTTTTTTATTTCTCTCTGCATTGTTGGGAAGGGCCCGTAAGTAAGCATGTGACAAATGAAATTTGATTTGAAACTCTGTTGCGGGGAGAAGACGGCCAATCCACCCCCAGGTGATTTGTCGCCCTTCGATATAGCTCCATCAAAGGTGCATTAACCACTAATGGTTCACTCTGCCCCGCTGAATCCAAAGCTGGGGATGTAGGCTGCCCCGGACTGATGTCATCCGATTGACACTCTGAAATCCCTCCAGAGCCAACCAGGGATACTATATCATCCCGGAATCCGGACTCTGAACACTGCCAGAGAAACCGGAATGAGCCTCACACGGCTGGGATGACACCCCATCAACTCCGACCACCACTGCCGCTCTCTCCCAGCTTCAGACAACCCCATTATCAAGGTCAAATCATCGGAAGACCCTTCAACAGCAGCCCCAATCTTTCTCACTAATTCAGCCCGACGCCCAATGAAAGTTGAGCCCAGCCGGAGACAATGGTCACACAAATTGGTCCGAGCCAAAGCCTCCTGAGCATGTTTCCACCCAGGCAAACAGGACAGCACTCATGAGTATCTTTCATTTTCATTGTGAAACCACCTGCCCAAGGGCACGGTAAGAGTTTCAAACTCAGATGGTTAGCCTTTTTTTTAAAACTTACTCTTACCACTAGCCATCTTACTCAAGCAAGGAAGCACTGGCTACACAAGCAGAGAAGAAAGTAGTGGGTTTTTAGCAAACACAAATCCTACCCAAGCAAGGAAGCATTAGCTACACAAACAGAGCAGAAAGTAGTTCGTTTTTAGCAAACACAAAAACGTATACCAAGACCCAAAACTCGCAACATCTAGGAGGGCGAGTACTCTCTCCCCACTAACAGACACTTTAGTCAGTGCCGAATCTCGTAGTCTTCGTGTGCTTGAAAAGTTTGTAAATTGCGTGACACATTCTTCCTTCAGGCGAGCTGAAAAGCAAAGAATTTAGGAAATGGATGCTTCTGGGGGCGGGCTTGGCATCCCTTGGGCTGTTGATTGGTCGGTGACTCCCCATAGTATTGTATACAGAGTCATCGACTGAAAGGGAACAGTGTGTTAACCAGTGATGTAATGGAGGATAAATGTAAGTAAACACAGCACTGAATAGTGAAAAGTGTTTAACCACCTATTAGCATTTTTTTGTATTAACGTTTAGTTATTTGCCTACCGTCATCTTGATAGGAGCTCAGAATTTACCCACCTACTTTTGTGAGTCATGACTGGTCACTATATTAAATGTAACACTGCAGTAGCTAGGCTACATTTGATAGACAGTAGTGTATTAACAGTGCATTTGATATAGACTGTAGCAGTGGTGCAGTAGTGTATTGGGTCAGAGTGGAGTAGCCCTGGGTACATTAACAGAATGAAAAGCTTGTAGGTGTAAAATGTGCTTATCTCTCTGGCATGGAGCCCAGATCCTCATTGTAATTATCACAGGTAGAAAAGGTGGAGTGGAAGGGAGAGATGAAGAGGGGGGGTGGAAAGGATAGGAGGAAAGGAGTGGAGTGTGTCCTAAATGCCCAATTGTTGAGAGGAAAATAGCAAAGCACATGTACACCAAATGCTTCTTATGTTTTGCCAAAGCCAATCAAAACACCACCCGTTTATAGCAAAATCTGCACATACACAGAAAGACAGGATGACAGGTTGGGGACAGAGATGGACAGAGAGGCAGGCAGGCATTCAGACAGGGGCAAAGCTAGCTATAAGCACACAGGGTTAGGGCTGGAATTTGGCATTAGTTAAATTATTCTCATATCAGTATCAAACCCTGGCTTAGCCTGTGTATGAAACACACAAACACACACACACAAACACAAATAGTCCTCACACGCACACAGCCAGAGGACTAGGGCTTTTCAAGCTGTACGTTTTGGTTTCACCCTGGGTAAACTAATGCTAGTGTGAAACAAGGGTAAGCTAGCCCTAGGCTACTTTTAACCCAGGATAAGTTTAACCCTGGACTAAAAATCATCCATTGTGAAAGGCTATTTTTGACTCTGAAAGTCACACACACAGACACACACACACACACAACACACAGAGCAGAGGTCCTACAGCAGGTCCTGCCAGCGCTGCTGCTGCAGAATACTTACTGTATGAGATGTTAGGAGGAGGTATTGGTATCATGTAGTATAATGTGTATGAAGCTAGCAGCAGTTTGTGTTCTCTATTAGAGAAGAGCCTACTGTAGGAGATTAATACATTGATGCTCCTTTGATTTTTCACTACAGACACAGTTAGCAGATTTTTTTTTTTTTTTTTACAAGAGTGCTGATTATGCTGTGGGTGTGTTTGTTTGTGTGTGCTCAAATGATCTGCCTATAGGACCTTCTACCCGTATGTGTGTATTTACAGATGTAGGATCTTAATTTGAGCCAGTTTGCTACAGCAGGAGATTAATCCTGCAGCAACAAGTAATGGAAATTATTAAATGGATTATAATTAATAGTGATTTTTGTAAGGGTGTGATACATTTTTGGTAAGGGAAAACCAAGTCTGAAATTTCTAAGTGGAAATTACAAACTTCAGAAGCCTTTTTAAACCTCAACTACACTACACATTTAAAGTGTTCTGTATTGCAGGAAAGTTCTCCTGCAACAGGGTAATCAAATGAAGATCTTACATCTGTACTGTGTATTGTATTTAAATGACTGGTGTGTGTTTTGTGTTTTCAGTGGAGTTTGATCAGTTGAATTTGGCATCTTTGCAGTCAGTCAGGCAATTTGTCCAGAATATCAAGAGACGGGGCCTACCGCTGCACATCTTAGTCAACAATGGTGAGTGACACACAATCAACCAATCAACCTGCCGACCTATACGCTTGATATGAGACTTACATTCTTAAATGAACTGTGTCTTAACTATTTGTGTTTGTGCACGGGTGCAGCGGCGGTCATGTTGGTCCCTGAGGGTCGTACAGAGGAGGGCTTTGAGCATCACTTCGGGGTCAACTACCTAGGTCACTTCCTGTTGACCTTGCTGCTGTTAGACACATTAAAGCATTCTGGGAAACGCGGTTCCTGCTCACGTGTTGTCACCCTCTCCTCGTCAGCTCATGGTGCTGGAGAGATACGACTAGACAGCCTGCTAAACAGGTACACACACACTAGTGGGGCACGGGTGAGCTGTTTGTTCACCTGCACCCGCAATTACTAATAACCCATCCGCATCCGCCCGACTATATGTGATAAAGTGAACATCTGAGGCACGCACCCGTTCCTAATCCACTAATATAGAAAATGCGCTGCAGGCAGAGAAGGCATAACGATTTTTTGGGACAATCTTTTTGCCTGATTGTAGATATGTTTCTGCTTATAATTTCTGACATTTTGGTAGGCTATTTGTTAATCAACTTCTCTATTTATTTATTTTTTATACCTTTGTTTAACTAGGCTAGTCAGTTAAGAACAAATTCTTATTTTCAATGACGGCCTAGGAACAGTGGGTTAACTGCCTTGTTCAGGGGCAGAACGACAGATTTTTACCTTGTCAGCTCGAGGATTCGATCTGGCAACCTTTCGGTTACTAGTCCAATGCTCTAACCACTAGGCTACCTGCCGCCCCGTCTATAATTAGATACATGCAGCTTCTCTTCACTCATTATGTTGCCCTAAAAGACTAAATAAACCCTTGGTCACCAGAATAATGTCATAAATTATAGAATGTACGCTTCAATCTAGTTGGCATCGGTAAAGTTTTCTCTGTCATCCCTGCTTCTTTCGGGGCGCAAAGACATTTAGGAACCGGGAAGAAATCATCACAATCATCACACATAACATAGGCATCATCCTCTTTTACCACTTCACCAAATCTATCCCAAACATGACTTTTCCGGCCCTCCCGTCTCTTTATTTTCCACTCCATTTTGCAGCTTTTCTCTTACTGAATTAAACTCTGACATTGTCCTTTTTGTTTCTGTGGATTGACATTAACTTTTTCTGCCCGTTCCCAAATGCATTTGGCGATTGGTGTGTAGGCTATTTGGCGTGCGTACAGTTAGGCCCTAAAGCTTAGGCTTATGCACTAATACCAGATAGCCTAAAATAATGATAGAAAAACCTATAGATTTAAATTGCACAATAATTATATATTTATAGAATTTTTAAGGTAGTGTTTTCTCTGTATTCAATCCAGCCACCCTTCATCCACATAATATTTCATGACCCTAAACCCACCCGCCCAGCGGATATAACTGTGGGGAGTACGGGTTATGAGTCAACCCACGCATCACATACACACACACCCTCCTCTCCTAATTTCCTCCCACTCCAGACCTTTTTTCAACATCTTTCTCCCCCATCTCTTTCAGTCTTTAGGCAGTGTCATTCGTCCCATGCGGCGTACTGCCAGAGTAAGCTGGCACTACTGTTATTTTCCTCCCACCTGCAACAGAGGCTGGAAAGAGGAGGGTTTCCAGTGAGCTCATGTGCAGTGGACCCTGGGATGGTCGACACGTCACTCTACTGCCACCGCTTCCCCACCGCCCGCCTCGCACAGACAGCCATCGCACGCCTGCTCTTTAGGGTACACACACACACACACACACACACACACACACACACACACACACACACACACACACACACACACACACACACACACACACACACACACACACACACACAGTGCTAATCGAGTATTGTCAATTCCACAGTAACAGAATGATGCTGAGACTCAGATTTTTCACTTTATACATTTATGCCAAACAAAAACCAATGATTGTAAAGTTAAACAAACCTACAACTCTATGTACAAGGACTCCTTTTAACAATTTCCACTGAACATTTTATATAAACACATTTACTGTGCAAATGCACATTTACTGAACAGTGCAGATGCAACGTTGGGTAACATAACGACGGTTTGTGCTGTTTGTGCCATCATTCTGTGACCAAACTTTGCATCTGCACTGTTCTTCATGTAAATGTGTTTTTGTAAACTGTTCTGTGGAATTGTTAAAAGTCATCATTGTGCATAGAGTTATATGGCTACCATTGAATTTCCCGTACTGTCAAAGTTTTCAGAATAAATCGGAACGATTTATTCAAGAAGTTAATTACAGAATAAGTATCTTAAAATGTGTCATGTGGCATTTCAGTACCATACTGACTTCCGAGTCTATATTTAGGCAGAGAAAGAGTGAGAGGTGAAGGGAAAGAGAGATGAAGAGGGAAAACTTGCCAAGCTTAAGAAAGATGAGAATGTTCAGAATCTCCATAAGATATGCATGAATCAATGTCCCATGACTTTGTCTTTTACAGTTGAGGCATTTAGCAACTCTTATCCAGAGTGACTTACAGTTGTGAGTGCATACATTTTGGTACTTTTTCATACTGGTCCCCCATTGTAATCAACCCTGGTGTTGCAAGCGCCATGCTCTACCAACACACACAGACACACACGCACACACACATACACACAGACACACACACAGACACACACGCACGCATCCATACACACATTCACACACACAGACACACAGACACAAACACAAAATTAAATGTTAAAACATTTGCTTGTTGCTAACTAAATTGTTGTTCATTTCATTGGGGTTATTTTAGATTGTGTTGCATATCTTAAAGCATTGGCCTAGAGGCCCTGTTAATGTCTGGAGGATGGGATGGAAGGAGACAGCCCTGTGTGTGTCTGGAGGATGGGATGGAAGGAGACAGCCCTGTGTGTCTGGAGGATGGGATGGAAGGAGACAGCCCTGTGTGTGTCTGGAGGATGGGATGGAAGGAGACAGCCCTGTGTGTCTGGAGGATGGGATGGAAGGAGACAGCCCTGTGTGTCTGGAGGATGGGATGGAAGGAGACAGCCCTGTGTGTCTGGAGGATGGGATGGAAGGAGACAGCCCTGTGTGTCTGGAGGATGGGATGGAAGGAGACAGCCCTGTGTGTCTGGAGGATGGGATGGAAGGAGACAGCCCTGTGTGTGTCTGGAGGATGGGATGGAAGGAGACAGCCCTGTGTGTCTGGAGGATAAGATGGAAGGAGACAGCCCTGTGTGTCTGGAGGATGGGATGGAAGGAGACAGCCCTGTGTGTCTGGAGGATGGGATGAAAGGAGACAGCCCTGTGTGTCTGGAGGATGGGATGAAAGGAGACAGCCCTGTGTGTCTGGAGGATGGGATGGAAGGTGACAGCCCTGTGTGTCTGGAGGATGGGATGGAAGAAGACAGCCCTGTGTTTCTGGAGGATGGGATGGAAGGAGACAGCCCTCTGTGTGTCTGGAGGATGGGATGGAAGGAGACAGCCCTCTGTGTGTCTGGAGGATGGGATGGAAGGAGACAGCCCTGTGTGTGTCTGGAGGATGGGATGGAAGGAGACAGCCCTCTGTGTGTCTGGAGGATGGGATGGAAGGAGACAGCCCTGTGTGTGTCTGGAGGATGGGATGGAAGGAGACAGCCCTGTGTGTGTCTGGAGGATGGGATGGAAGGAGACAGCCCTGTGTGTGTCTGGAGGATGGGATGGAAGGAGACAGCCCTGTGTGTGTCTGGAGGATGGGATGGAAGGAGACAGCCTTGTGTGTGTCTGGAGGATGGGATGGAAGGAGACAGCCCTGTGTGTCTGGAGGATGGGATGAAAGGAGACAGCCCTGTGTGTCTGGAGGATGGGATGGAAGGAGACAGCCCTGTGTGTCTGGAGGATGGGATGGAAGAAGACAGCCCTGTGTGTCTGGAGGATGGGATGGAAGGAGACAGCCCTGTGTGTCTGGAGGATGGGATGGAAGGAGACAGCCCTGTGTGTCTGGAGGATGGGATGGAAGGAGACAGCCCTGTGTGTCTGGAGGATGGGATGGAAGGAGACAGCCCTGTGTGTGTCTGGAGGATGGGATGGAAGGAGACAGCCCTGTGTGTGCTGTGTGGGTGTTAGAGAGTGTAGTTGCCTAAGTAAATTATCTTTAGGGAGCCTCTGCCGTGCAGCTACAAATGCACCATTAATAACAGGCTCCTCAGCACTATCACATTAATATATATATACACACACACACACACACACACACACACACACACACACACACACACACACACACACACACACACACACACACACACACACACACACACACACACACACACACACACACACACACACACACACACACACACACACACACACACTGTTTACCAGAGTCTCATGTAGAAATAGGTTGAAGTCAGTCTTATGTAGAAATAGGTTGAAGTCAGTCTCATGTAGAAATAGGTTGAAACGTCATGTTGTTGTAGAAATACTGTAGGCTTTTGTTGTTAGGCTGTAGATCTAGCTGTATCTTTATGCCAGTGAAGCTCTGCTGGTTGTGTGTGTATGTATAACAGCCTCTATGTGTGCGTGTGTGTGTGTCCGTGTGTGCGTGCCTGGGTGCATGCGTTATGTATAACAGTCTGACAGTTTGTGTTGTGCCCCCAGAGCCCGTCCCAGGGAGCGTCCACGGTCTTCTACACTGCTCTGTCTCCGTCTCTGGAGTGGGAGGGAGGAGCCTACTGGAGCAATGGGCGCACAGAGATGACATCACCAAACACCTACGACCCCCAGCTACATCGCGGCCTCTGGGACTCCAGCTGCAGACAAGTTGGCATGCAGGAACGGCACCAACCATGACCCCTGACCTTCAACCCCTGACCCTGACCACCAACATGGGACTGGATGGCTGAGACCCAACACTTAGTCTGTCTGACTGGCGTTGTCTTTGTTTTGACAATCTCCTCACCACCAGACTGTGATTGGACTGATGATGACCATGGCTAGACTTTGATTGGTTAGTGAAGAGTTAAGTCCCTTCCCATGCTGTTCAAATGAATGTGCTAATGGGAATGAAGAAACCTTCTCCCTCTGGCACTGTGAACACACACACACTATATTAAGAGTATTCATAGTGCTGCTATGAGTGTCTGTAGCGCCACTATGAGTGTTAATAGTGACCTTATAAGTGTTCATAGCAACCTTATGACTGTTGGTTCACAGATCAGATCTTCCAGAACAGAAAGCACCTTCCCTCCATGGGAGAACTTAGTTTTGTCATAAACAAGTGTCATCAGTGTGTGTGTGTGTATGTGTCTGTGTGTACTTGTCATCAGTGTGTGTGTGCGTATTATGATGTTAGAAGCATCCAGGAGCATCTGGTGTTCTGATCCATCTGTGAAGCATATACTGACCCCTGAATATACTGACCCCATATACTGACCCCATATACTGACCAATGAACAAGCCAGCATGGTAACATCAGTAAATCACAGCCTGAAACTGATATTTTCAGTTCTTGTGAAAGCAAAGGGTATTTTGTGGAATTCTCGCCAAAGCTGCTGGTTCCCTCTCCAGGGGGCAGAAATCATCTGAGAGAAGGTCTTTAGATTGTGTCCCACCTCCTGGGCTGTGAGTCACACACACCTGTTTCATGATATTTCTCTTTTACTGTTAGAGCTGAGCGATGGTTTATCAATATGCACATATCACCTCTCTCAAGTCCAGTCATTGTGTGTGTTTCTGTGCACATTATGTGTATTTGTGTGTGCGCTGTTTGTGTGTTTCTTCCAGTCATTGGTTTGTATGCATCCATAAAAAGGCAGCCCAACTGAAACCAGTAGTGATATTTGTGGTAGAGGGAGAGACAGTGAGTAAAGGAGAGATTCTTCATCTTCTCTCTCTGCTGCTACCTCGTTTGGCCTTGCTCCCAGTGCATTCATTGTGGAAGGGGGATATCACAGTGAAAATTCTGCAAAATTAAGACAAAGACAAACAGTCACACACACAGAGGCGGACTGTGACCATTTCTAACACACTGGCCATTTTGTTCCTTCAGGCCCTCATTATTAGCCAGAGGATTATCATTTTGAGTAAAAACCTAAGTTAGACAGGCCCAGTAGGCTGGACCAGCCCATCTGGCAAGTCTGCCCCTGTGAAAAAACACGCACGCAAGCGCACACACACACACACACACACACACACACACACACACACACACACACACACACACACACACACACACACACACACACACACACACACACACACACACACACACACACACACACACACACACACACACACACTCTCTCTCTCACATCTCTCACTCAACTGTGCATCCAATCACACACATGCTTATCTAAACAATCAACTCATACTCTCATGGCCCAGGCTGGTCTCACAGACTAGACGTAACATAGTAAATTAAAGTCCGGACACTCAAATTAGTATGATATGTTACATTTAGCAACCCAAAGGTTGTGTGTTCGAATCTCATAACGGACAACTTTAGCATTTTAGCTAATTAGCAACTTTGCAACTACATACTGCTTTTTAGCTACTTTGCAACTATTTAGCATGTTAGATAACCCTTCCCCTAAACTTAACCCTTTAACCTAACTCCTAATCTTAACCCCTAGCCTAGCTAATGTTAGCAACCTAGCCACCTAGCTAACATTAGCCACAACAAATTTGAATTCTCAACATATCGTACGAATTATAATTTGTAACATATCATACAAAAGGGATGATTGACATCCACAAATGAATACATACCATACGTAATATATCATATTCATCTGAGTGTCCTGGATTTTTGTTTACTATGTTATGTCCAGGTTGCATGGCCAAACCATACCCACTGTGATCTACAGTGCCTTGCAAAAGTATTCATCCCCCTTGGCTTTTTTCCTATTTTGTTGCATTACAACCTGTAATTTAAATAGATTTGGATTTCATGTAATGGACAAACACAAAATAGTCCAAATTGGTGAAGTGAAATGAAAAAAATTACTTGTTTCAAAAATGTCAAAAAAATATAAACAGAGAAGTGGTGCAGCATATGTAAATGCCCCTAAATAACATCTGGTGCAACCAATTACCTTCAGAAGTCACATAAGTGGCACATGATCCGTCACATGATCTCACTATATATACACCTGTTCTGAAAGGCCCCAGAGTCTGCAACACCACTAAGCAAGGGGCACCACAAAGCGAGCGGCACCATGAAGACCAAGGAGCTCTCCAAACAGGTCAGGGACAACGTTGTGGAGAAGTACAGATCAGGGTTGGGTTATAAAATAATATCTGAAACTTTGAACATCCCACAGAGCACCATTCAATCCATTATACATTTTTTTGAAAGATTATGGCACCACAATAAACCTGCCAAGAGAGGGCCACTCACCAACACTCATGGACCAGGCAAGGAGGGCATTAATCAGAGAGGCAACAAAGAGACCAAAGATAAACCTGAAGGAACTGCAAAGCTCCACAGCGGAGATTGGAGTATCTGTAAGCCGTACACTCCACAGAGCTGGTCTATGGAAGAGTGGCCAAAAAAAGCCATTGCTTAAAGAAAAAAAGAAGCAAAAAAGGCATGTGGAAGACTCCCCAAACATATGGAAGGAGGTACTCTAGTCAGATGAGACTAAAATTGAGCTTTTTGGCCATCAAGGAAAACGCTATGTCTGGCGCAAACCCAACACCTCTCATCACCCTGAGAAAACCATCCCCACAGTGAAGCATGGTGGTGGCAGCATCATGTTGTGGGGATGTTTTTCATCAGCAGGGACTGGGAAAATGGTCAGAATTGAAGGAATGATGGATGTCGCTAAATATAGGGAAATCCTTGAGGGAAACCTGTTTCAGTCTTCCAGAGATTTGAGACTGGGACAGAGGTTCACCTTCCAGCAGGACAATGACCCTAAGCATACTGCTAAAGTAAGACTCGAGTGGTTTAAGGGGAAACATTTAAATGTCTTGGAATGGCCTAGTCAAAGCCCAGACCTCAATCCAATTGAGAATGTGGTATGATTTAAAGATTGCTGTACACCAGTGGAACCCATCCAACTTGAAGAAGCTGGAGCAGTTTTGCCTTGAAAAATGGGCAAAAATCCCAGTGGCTAGACGTGCCAAGCTTATAGAGACATACCCCAAGAGACTTGCAGCTGTAATGGGCAAAAATCCCAGTGGCTAGATGTGCCAAGCTTATAGAGACATGCCTCAAGAGACTTGCAGCTGTAATTGCTGCAAAAGGTGTCTTTGTTGGCTTTGGGGAGTGTTATGCACTCTCAAGTTTTCAGTTTTTTTGTCTTATTTCTTGTTTGTTTCACAATAAAAAAAAATTTGCATCTTCAAAGTGGTAGGCATGTTGTGTAAATCAAATGATACAAATCCCCCCAAAATACATTTTAATTCCAGGTTGTAAGGCAACAAAATAGGAAAAATGCCAAGCGGGGTGAATACTTTCGCAAGTAATTGTATCTACCACCAGTGCTCAGATTTTCAGGCTTATATGAAACTAACTTAATTTACATAACACACATACGCCCACAGAGACTAGTAAATCAGGACTGGGGATAACTACAGACTCTGTGTGTAAACTTCCTTTACTTTAAGCTCTCATTCTGCTACTGAGCACATGGTTCATGTCTTCCAGACATGAGGTGGGTGAGTGTGTTACTGTAGCTGTCAGACTGGATGCTGTTTGGGTTGGTTATTATGGGTAGGGTTTTGGTTTCTAAAAACAGACCTTTACTGGCACATCCAGTTTTCAGAATAGAAAGTGTGTGTTTGAAGTAATTAGTAAATAAAGACACTATTTAAACGTCACCATGACGGGTTTGAATTCCAGCCTGTTGACATCCAGAGACTGCTACAGGAGAACAGACAAGATACAGATAATATTGATTTGCGATGTGCAAAATATATTTTGCTGTGCTGTGCCCGAACTCCCTCAGATATAGAATTTGACTGTTAATTTCCATGTAGAGTTGAACTATAGTTAAATTATGAACTGTCTTGTCTTGTTATTGTCATATTTCTGTAAAAACCTTTGTTAGCTGTTTGAGCAATATGAAGACATGTAGCGCTTATACCTCTGGAGGAGAAAGACTTCTGTTCACTATGAAGACTGTGGTTAGGTTCAATATGGAGGTCATTGTGTCAATATGAACAGTGTGTTTATGTTGTTGTGATGTTCTCCACCTCCTCCTTTTCTACCAGGCAAAGCCTCAATAAACATTACTGTGCCACTGAAATGACTGTGTCCACTTGGAGACACCAGTTAGACCTCACACTCAAACCCTTGTAATAGTTTTGTCTTATGTTGCACCTACCTCAACATTTCCATGAACAGTTTTATTATGTTACTGAATGTATCCAGAGTATCGTCAGATTTTGTTATTGACAAATCAACGGTGTAATGTTTGGATTCAGTCTTGTGTCAGGTGAACTGTTGTGTACTCATCTTTGGTATTACAATTTCCGCCTAAATCTCCAAAGTGTTCTTTCAATTGCTAAAATGGTCATGCATGTTTTTTAATTTACCCTTTCCATAAAGGCCAATTGCCATGAGTGTAGAGGGTTAAAGGGTTTAAAATGGATAACTATAGTGAGATCTCTTTCTGCCATTAGCATATTGAGAGCTGTTAATAGCTATTCATCGTAGTTAGTCTCCTAGTGGCTCTCATACCAGAGTATTGCCAGCAGTCATTACGCTGCCCTCAGACACACACACAGTCATTACCTTTCCCCTCTAATTAACAACCATCTCCCCTCTGCTGTCAACAATACCCAGTGCCACATTCAAAATCACTAGGGCCACTCCATCTCAATGACACAGACTGCTGGTGTGTGTTGGCAGCAGAGGGAAGAAGCTGAAAGTAGTAGAGGACATCTGTGACACGAGCAGCCACACATTCACGCTCGCTCGCACGCACACACACTTACAATCCCGTTCCCTCCTGCTATGAGTCATCTCTCTCCCATATAAGCTGCTTCCTCCAAATGCTCCAATTAGACAACAACAAATATGTTCTAAAAGAATGACAGAATAAAACGGAAGAGAATAAGAAAAGGAACAGCACACAGCAGGAGTCACATTTCTAATTATTAATTCAGTAATTGATCGTTTCATTAGCTGATTCATCCTATTGTATATGTCCCAGCAGAGCCAGTGGTGTAAAGCCTCCAACATATTGGATAGGCCAGATCTTCTCCTAGAAATACTAACAATACTGACCAACAAAACGCAAATTACATTTCAAAAAGTAATTTCAGGTTTACAGCAGAGTGTGTGTGCTTGCGTGGAGGAACGTAATCAGACATCGCTATTCCGCCTTGGCAATGGGAGACAGATCATTTGTGTTATTTAAGAGACTCTCTCTCTCTCTCTTTCTCTTTCTCTCTCTCTCTCTCAGAAGCAGACATGACAGCCCCCAGGGCATATGGTTCCCTCTGCCCACTCATTCCTGCTGCGTCATACCGCCATCCTCTCTTTAAACCACTCCCATCTTCTCCACTCAACATTCCTTCCACCCGCACATCTCTATGTTCTCTCCATCCTCACGCATGTGTGTGTGTGCCAGGCATCAACTGGGCTTTGGCACGTCTTGAAGACCTGCTGAAATGTCTCTTTCTGATCTGAGCTCTTAATAATAATCTTTCTCAATGACACGCAGGCCCACGCACGCACGCACACGCACACGCACACACACACCTGCCTGTTTAACAGTCTTACCCATAGCCACAGGAAGTAGGGGATCTGACGGTGCTGCAGCACCCCCTGAAAAATCTGAATAAATACAAAAAATACAAATATAAAAATAAATAAGTGTTCTTTTCACAAAAGTAGTGCACCCACCCTCTGCAATGGTCTTACCAAGAGACAAGCACTAGAGAAGTGGCTTCGCTGAGGAGCTGAGATGGCAGAGATCTAAAGGCTGTGGCTCTCCAGCTCTGTTATGATCACAGTCTGTCTGACTTTATCTCTCCACACCTCTTCACTTCTACAGAGTTAAGACTTCATCTATCTATGTTCAGACTGCTGGGAGAAATAAATATCGGCACAACCTATAAAACACATCAGTGAGCAAAACCATCCTCCTTACACAGGCATAAATACACACATGCACACACATCGCCCCTGTCTCCTTCGTTTTACCCATGACAGCATCAAGACACTCCATTTCAGATTGAATGGAGAGACAGTCCTCCTGAGAGACGGGGGAGGAGAGAGGGAAGGGGGGGGTTAGAGATACAGTATGTAATGGGTTTCGCTGTAGTGGAGTGGGGGGAGATGGGTTGGAGTGGGGAGAGATGCGGGTCCTCCATTAACACACATGTATGTGCGCACACACGCACACACATACACACCACTTTCCACCATCAGCCCCACTGCTGAAGGCCAATATACACACCCACACAAGATTCATCAAATGTTTTTATCTTGGAAAATTGCTTGTTTGTGAACAGTCTATGAAAACAGAGTCTGTGGGGAGTCTTGACCTTCACACTTCCCGCTGCTTACTAGGCTTTCCTGTAGCCTATTTCAGGGATTCAGGGATGGCTGCACCTGATGGTCGCTGTGGTCCCGTGTGGCTCAGTTGGTAGAGCATGGCGCTTGCAACGCCAGGGTTGTGGGTTCATTCCCCACGGGGGGACCAGGATGAATATGTATGAACTTTCCAATTTGTAAGTCGCTCTGGATAAGAGCGTCTGCTAAATGACTTAAATGTAAATGTAATGTAATGTCGCTGTCCACAGTCCTCTGGTTCTGAAATGTCAGATCACAGGATTCTGATCCCGCTGTCTGTGGTGCTGAATCTCAGATTGCCATTGATAGTTGTTCGTTTCTTTACTTTAGCGCCATACCAAGATACCAGTGACATTTTGTTTTAATATTTTTTTTTAATCCTTTCAAAATCATGTTTCAATACACATATTGTTATCACAGCTTCGGTTACAGATTCCTGCTGTTATTTCTCACTAGTGTAAAACTCAGTGAAAGCAGTAAAAGGGAGCCATATTCAAGCCGCCATTACTCCATAGTCTTCCTGGTAAGTCACTTTACATGTCTGCTAATTCTGCTGTAGTACTGAGGGAATCATCTCTCTAGACTGCACCCTATAAGATGAATGTATCACACACTCATGCATGAATGTCATTCTATAGAGCTATAGATGGTTTAAGCAGACAGCATCAATGGGTCATCATGACAGTCTGTGTTATATCTGGCTCTACTGTCCCTCTGTTGTCACTGTGGATCAGTGGATCTGCTGCTGTCTAACACAGACACACACACACACACACGCATGCACAGGATAGAACATAGGCTGTTTATGCCATGGGCCTCAGCTCTTTTTAGCCTGCTGGCCACGAGCTGCCACCCTGATGGGTGTGAGAGCTGCCACCCTGATGGATGTGAGAGCTGCCACCCTGATGGATGTGAGAGCTGCCACCCTGATGGGTGTGAGAGCTGCCACCCTGATGGATGTGAGAGCTGCCACCCTGATGGGTGTGAGAGCTGCCACCCTGATGGATGTGAGAGCTGCCACCCTGATGGGTGTGAGAGCTGCCACCCTGATGGATGTGAGCGCTGCCACCCTGATGGGTGTGAGAGCTGCCACCCTGATGGATGTGAGAGCTGCCACCCTGATGGGTGTGAGAGCTGCCACCCTGATGGATGTGAGAGCTGCCACCCTGATGGATGTGAGAGCTGCCACCCTGATGGATGTGAGAGCTGCCACCCTGATGGATGTGAGAGCTGCCACCCTGATGGATGTGAGAGCTGCCACCCTGATGGATGTGAGAGTTGCCACCCTGATGGATGTGAGAGCTGCCACCCTGATGGGTGTGAGAGCTGCCACCCTGATGGATGTGAGAGCTGCCACCCTGATGGATGTGAGAGCTGCCACCCTGATAGATGTGAGAGCTGTGTGTGTGTGTGTGTGTGTGTGTGTGTGTGTGTGTGTGTGTGTGTGTGTGTGTGTGTGTGTGTGTGTGTGTGTGTGTGTGTGTGTGTGTGTGTGTGTGTGTGTGTGTGTGTGTGTGTGTCCAGCCCCCTGTAGTGCAGTAATGAGTCAGATCCAGCAGACAGACAGACAGACGGATGGATGGATGGACGGATGCACCCTGGGGAAGGAACGGTTTAGCAGAGGCTTCAGATAAGAAAATGTAGTTTGTGTTTCAGGCTGTGTGTGTTTCAGGCTGGAAATACATGTGTGTTTACTAGGACCCTGGCTAGACTGGAGGCTGGAATGACTCATCTGTTGAGAATGAGTGACTTAACGAGCTGTATGTTTTAAGAAGGACAGAATGAGAGGCGAGGACAGAGAAGAGGAGAGGAGAAGAAAGGAAGAAGAGAGGAGAGAAAGGAGAAGAGAGGAGAGTGTGTGTGTACGTGCATGCATGCGTGTGCATACATGATTGCGCGTATCTGTATGCTTGTGTGTCATTGATCTATGGACTTTGGGTTCTCAAAGACAAACTGTAGGAATAAAAGGCCTGTCAGATATAAGAGGGAGAGTGTTGGCCTGCAGGCAACACAGAGCTGAAACACATCATACAGTACAGCAGGCTATTCACACGGAGTTGAAGCCTAAACTTAACCCTAACCTTAAAAATTGGGAGTTAATGCCTAAACCAAAGCATAAACAGCTTCAAAATGTTACGTTTGAGAAACATGGATGAACGTCTAATTCTGACGTGAGACTGTGAGAGCTAGTTGTTCAACACACCACACTCCTCTTTAATGATGGCTCAAAGTAAAAGTGGTTCTATGGCGAACTAGAATAAATAAAAATAATGCATCTCTGGAAGAGCAATTTAGGCTAGATATAATATACACATACTGCACACTAACATATGAATGCTAGGAATAGTGTATACAGGATACAGTAATAACATACTATCTAAACATTACCATGCAGGATACAGTAATAGCATACTATCTAAACATTACCATGCAGGATACAGTAATAACATACTATCTAAACATTACCATGCAGGATACAGTAATAACATACTATCTAAACATTACCATGCAGGATACAGTAATAGCATACTATCTAAACATTACCATGCAGGATACAGTAATAGCATACTATCTAAACATTACCATGCAGGATACAGTAATAGCATACTATCTAAACATTACCATGCAGGATACAGTAATAACATACTATCTAAACATTACCATGCAGGATACAGTAATAACATACTATCTAAACATTACCATGCAGGATACAGTAATAACATACTATCTAAACATTACCATGCAGGATACAGTAATAACATACTATCTAAACATTACCATGCAGGATACAGTAATAACATACTATCTAAACATTACCATGCAGGATACAGTAATAACATACTATCTAAACATTACCATGCAGGATACAGTAATAACATACTATCTAAACATTACCATGCAGGATACAGTAATAACATACTATCTAAACATTACCATGCAGGATACAGTAATAACATACTATCTAAACATTACCATGCAGGATACAGTAATAGCATACTATCTAAACATTACCATGCAGGATACAGTAATAGCATACTATCTAAACATTACTATGCAGGATACAGTAATAACATAATATCTAAACATTACCATGCAGGATACAGTAATAACATAATATCTAAACATTACCATGCAGGATACAGTAATAGCATACTATCTAAACATTACTATGCAGGATACAGTAATAACATACTATCTAAACATTACCATGCAGGATACAGTAATAACATACTATCTAAACATTACCATGCAGGATACTGTAATAACATATTATCTAAACATTACCATGCACTAATGACCAGAAAGTATTACCACAATTGTAGGACTAGATACAATGAAGCATACAGGTGAATAATGCACACAACAGAGAATGACCACTGATAAGCATAGGCCACATCTACACAAATGCAATGACACAAAAAGTATCTGCTCTAGCAACTGAAACGTGACCGTACTGTAAACAGAATCTGCGCAGGTGCACAAGACGATGACCAACGTGGGATAGTAACTGCTCCCCGAGAATGGCAGGCTAAATGAGGCAAATGCTACATAAGGCTAAGGCTTAATACAGTACATGGTAGCATGAGGCTACACAGTGGTTGTCTATGTCCATAAACATAATGATATGCATACCCAGACAATATGAACATAATATATAGGCTATCCTAAACGAGACATGTGGTACACATCATTACAAGCTAGCATGACTGGCTAACATCTTGGCTAGCAGGCTAAAAGTAGCATGACACACATGGAAAACGAATAACTAAATAAACCTTATAAACATCATAAATACTCTGCCTTAGCAACACCCAACTAAAATCCCAATCATTTCTAACAGTACTTACAATTAGATCCACGCACTAAACACGGGTCAAATACAAAAATACAATAAACATGAGGAACAGTCCAGCAAGTCCATACTCTTCTGACTGTGATCTCACTCTGACAGCAGGAGCAGGGTTCCGTGAGATGCACAGGGAACAGTGAACTATCATTGGCTGATACAAGTGGGGTGACTTGGAGGTACCACTATGGTGAAAACATGGCTACACTAGCCAAACCACGCCCACAACCAGCTGAACCTCCAGTGTCACAGGCTCATACCAGCACACCACGGAGGGCCAGCTCAGTATCTACGATGAGGAAAAGATCACCACCATTGGTCACCAAAAGGGATGCCCATCCTGACCAAGTGGAGGCTGACCAGTCCCCTTTCTTATGCACCATCTCGTTCACTGCCAGCTGCTGTGGCTCATATTCAAGAGGATGCTGAAGATTTAACCCCTGCAGCCCCACATCACTCTCTCAAGCCTAAAGCTGATCATCAGCGCCTCCATCAGCATGAACCCTCGACAATGCCCTCACCTTTAGCATCAGAGTCGCCATCAGCCCCAGTCTTGGATCACAGTGGTGCTAGAGCCCTCTCCAGGGAAGGAGGAGTTACCAGAGCTCACCCTGAGAGAGCACCCTACTCCAGCCAACGTATCTGTCAGGAATCAAGGTAAGACCCAGATGCAGACATGTCGAGTTGACAATGGCTTAATAATCCAGCAGGGACAGGCAATAGACAGGTCAAGGCAGGCAGGGGTCAGTAAATCAGAGGTGGGGCAACGGTACCGGGCGGCAGGCAGGCTCAGGGTCAGGGTAGGCGGGGTCAACAATCCAGAGGTGGGGCAAAGGTACAGGTCAGCAGGCAGGCTCAGGATCAGGGGAAGGCAGAGTGGTCAGGAAGGCGGGCTTAGAGTCAGGACAGGCAAGGGTCAAAAACCAGGAGGGCGAGAAAAAGAAAGACTGGGAAAAGCAGGAGCTGAGAACAAAAACGTTGGTTGACTTGACAAACAAGACGAACTGGCAACGGATAAACAGAGAACACAGGTATAAATACACAGGGGATAATGGGGAAGATGGGTGACACCTGGAGGGGGGTGGAGACAGTCACAAAGACAGGTGAAACAAATCAGAGTGTGACAGTATCAGAATGTCAGTCAGACCCTGTCTGGTGAGGTTTACCTCATCCTACCTTCCAAGTCCAACCTGTCACCGTCCAATGGTGTCTGCCTGCCCCCAATCTGCTTTAGGCTGGTCCGGTCTGTCAGCCCCTGCCTGGTGGGACTTGCCTGTCACCACCTTGTGGTCTCTGCTGGCCACTACTGCTATTACCCTGCTAGCTCCAGTCTCTAGAACCTCACCCTCTGCCCTACTAGGTCCTCAGTTCATAGCACCTATAGCCCAAGCAGGTCAAGAACATCTTAGTCCTCAGTTCCCTGATCACCTAGTGCCTTTACAGTCTCCTGCTATGCTATGTCCCTAGTTTCCTATCCCAGTAGGCACAGCGCTTTCTGTCCCGATAGGCCTAACATCCCCCAGCTCACAGTCTGTAGCTCAGTCAGGCCCCAAGTCACTAGCTCTGTCGGGCCCCAAGTTACTAGCTCTGGGCACTCCGGGACCAGGGGTCCGGCTCTCTCCCATCTTTGAGTCTTTTTCACCCTCTCTTTCAAGTGTGCAGCTGTCTTCCGTCCTGAGATCTCTGTTCGTTGCTGCTGTGGGGATCCAGCTGATTTCAGCTCCTAACTCACTCGGTCACCCACAATTATTTCTGTTAAACTCATACATACAGTGCCTTCAGAAAGTATTCACACCCCTTGACTTTCTCCACATTTTGTTGTGTTACAGCCTGAAGTAACACACTACACAAAATACTCCATAATGAATTATGTTTTTAGAAATGATTTGAAATTAATGAAAAATGAAAATCTGAAATATCTTGAGTCAATAAGTATTCAACCTAAATAAGTTCAGGAGTAAAAATGTACTTAACAAGTAATATAAAAGTTGCATGGACTCACTCCTGTGTGCAATAATAGTGTTTAACATGATTTTTGAATGACTACTCATCTTTGTACCCCACACATACAATTATCAGTCGAGCAGGGAATATCAAGGACAGATTCAACCACAAAGACCATGGAGGTTTTCCAATGCCTCGCAAAAAAGGGCACCTATTGGTAGATTGGTAAATATAAAAAAAAAAAATAGACATTGAATATCCCTTTGAGCATGGTGAAGTTATTAATTACACTTTGGATGATGTATCAATACACCCAGTAAACTCAAAGTTACAGACGTCCTTCCTAACTCAGTTGCCAAAGAGAAAGGTAACTGCCCAGGTATTTCACCATGAGGCCAATGGTGACTTTAAAACAATTACAGAGTTTAATGGCTGTGACAGGAGAAAATTACAACATTAAGGTTATTCCACAATACTGACAGAGTGAAAAGAAGGAAGCCTGTACAGAATAAAAATATTCCAAAACATGCATCATGTTAGCAACAAGGCACTAAAGTAACACTGCAAACTTTTTGTCCTGAATACAATGTGTTATGTTTGGGGTAAATCCATGACAACACATGACTGAGTACCACTCTCCATATATTTTCAAGCTTAGTGGTGGCTGTATCATGATATGGGTATGCTTGTAATAGTTAAGGACAGGATAAAACATTTACGGAATGGCGCTAAGCACAGGCATAATCCTAGAGGTAAACCTGGTTCAGTCTGCTTTCCACCAGACACTGGGATATGAATTCACCTTTCAGCAGGACAATAGCCTATAACACAAGGCTAAATCTACACCGGAGTTGCTTACCAAGAATACAGTGAATGTTCCTGAGTGGCCAACTTACAGTTTTGACTTAAATCTGCTTTAAAATCTATGGCAAGACCTGAAATCAACAATTTGACAGAGCTTGAAGAATTTTGAAAAAAATTATGGGCAAATGTTGTACAATCCAGGTGGGTAAAGTTCTTAGAGACTTACCAGAAATACTCACAGCTGTAATCACTGCCAACGGTGATTCTAACACATATTGACTACTTATCTAATCAAGATACTGTATATTAGTGTTTTATTTTTTCATAAATGTTTTACAAATGTTAGAATGTTTCTTCCACTTTGACGTTACAGAGTATTTTGTATAGATTGTTGACAAAAATGACAATTAAATCCATTTGAATCCCACTTTGTAACACAATGAAATGTGGGAAAAAACGAAGGGTTGTGAATACATTCTGAAGGTACATACAGTTGAAGTCAGAAGTTTACATACACCTTAGCAAAATACATTTAAACTCAGTTTTTCACAGTTCCTGACATTTAATCCGAGTAAGAATTCCCTGTCTTAGGTCAGTTAGGATCACCACTTTATTTTAAGACTGTGAAATGCCAGAATAATAGTAGAGAGAATGATTTATTTCAGCTTTGATTTCTTTCATCACATTCCCAGTGGGTCAGAAGTTTACATACACTTATTTAGTATTTGGTAGCATAGCCTTCAAATTGTTTAACTTGGATCAAAGGTTTTGGGTAGCCTTCCACAAGCTTCCCACCATAAGTTGGGTGAATTTTGTCCCATTTCTCCTGACAGAGCTGGTGTAACTGAGTCAGGTTTGTAGGCCTCCTTGCTTGCACACACTTTTACAGTTCTGCCCACAAATTTTCTATAGGATTGAGGTCAGGGCTTTGTGATGGCCACTCCAATACCTTTACTTTGTTGTCCTTAAGCCATTTTGCCACAACTTCGGAAGTATGCTTGGGGTCATTGTCCATTTGGAAGACCCATTTGCGACCAAGCTTTAACTTCCTGACTGATGTCTTGAGATGTTGCTTCAATATATCCACATAATTGTCCCTCATGATGCCATCTATTTTGTGAAGTGCACCAGTCCCTCCTGCAGCAAAGCACCCCCACAACATGATGCTGCCACCCCCGTGCTTCACGGTTGGGATGGTGTTCTTTGGCTTGCAAGCATCCCCCTTTTTCCTCCAAACATAACAATGGTCATTATGGCCAAACAGTTCTATTTTTGTTTCATCAGACCAGAGGACATTTCTCCGAAAAGTACGATCTTTGTCCCCACGTGCAGTTGCAAACCGTAGTCTGGCTTTTTTATGGCGGTTTTGGAGTAGTGGCTTCTTCCTTGCTGAGCGGGCTTTCAGGTTATGTCAATGTAGGACCCGTTTTACTGTGGATATAGATACTTTTGTACCTGTTTCCTCCAGCATCTTCACAAGGCCCTTTGCTGTTGTTCTGGGATTGCACTTTTTGCACCAAAGCACGTTCATCTCTAGGAGACAGAACGTGTCTCCTTCCTGAGTTGTATGACTGCTGCGTGGTCCCATGGTGTTAATAGTTGCGTACTATTGTTTGTTCAGATGAACGTGGTACCTTCAAGCGTTTGGAAATTGCTCCCAAGGATGAACCAGACTTGTGGAGGTCTACAATTTTTTTCTGAGATCTTGGCTTATTTCTTTTGATTTTCCCATGATGTCAAGCAAAGAGGCACTGAGTTTGAAGGTAGGCCTTGAAATACATCCACAGGTACACCTCCAATTGACTCAAATGATGTCAATTAGCCTATCAGAAGCTTCTAAAGCCATGACATCATTTTCTGGAATTTTCCAAGCTGTTTAAAGGCACAGTCAACTTAGTGTATGTAAACTTCTGACCCACTGGAATTGTGATACAGTGAATTATAAGTGAAATAATCTGTCTGTAAACAATTGTTGGAAAAATGACTTGTGTCATGCACAAAGTAGATGTCCTAACCGACTTGCCAAAACTATAGTTTGTCAACAAGAAATTTGTGGAGTGGTTGAAAAACGAGTTTTAATGACTCCAAATAAGTGTATGTAAACTTCCGACTTCAACTGTAGCTATTCGTCTCTCCGGTCATCATCAGCTCTGAGCTTTACAGCCTCTCTGAATGCGGAAGCTATCACACACTGCCTTTCTCTCCGTAATCACACACACAAGCAAACACATGTGCGCGCACACAGAAACACAGCAAATAAGCAATACTATCCTTATGCCTTCTACATACAACTATGACATGTTTTCAGCAACGGAGGCACATGCACACGCACACGCACACACACCTCCAGTGTCAGAATAAGATATGAGCAGCTTATTCCCATGCAGCAGCAGCAGCAGGGAAGCCCATCTGATAGTTGTCTGATGCATTACCATAATGATTGGTTCTCTCTGCTACACACAGGAAACACCTGCTGGAACACACATAATACTAACCAGGACTCTCTGGAGACTGTATTACTGATTTAAAGACTAGGCATTAGCTCAGGGAGCCTTCGTGTCTCAGGCAAGGTTCCTTCTCATCCAACCCAAACCACTTTCATTACGTATCTATGTATGTACAGTAGGTACAGTATTAGACATTCATATTATCAAAACCCAAACTTTAGACATTTAAATAATCTATATTTTGAAACTTGTTAGGATGAGTCAGTGACAGCTTGGAGGAAGAGAATCTAGCAGCCGTTTGAACCCTCTCTCTCTCTCTCTGCTCCTCTCATTTCCCGTCGCTGAATTTCTGAATTTTTATACATTTAATGTAGCCTACAGTTGGTTCCTAAAATGTGAGGAAGATCTATTTATAAAATGTCTCTATGCATTTATAGTGACAGTATAAGTATGTAGAGCAACGTGCAGCATGCTTGGGTAGTCAGAGGTTTGTAGTAATGTCACTGAGGGCCGGATGGATGGATGGATAGATGGGCACACGGACAGACGGACGGACAGACAGGAGTAATGTCACTAAGGCCTTCTACATACAACTATAACATTTTTTCAGCAACGGAGGCACATGCACACAGACCGGCGGGCGGGCGGGCGGACGGACAGACAGACAGTAGTGTTTGCTGTCCTTGCTGCAGCTCATTATGTTGCCATGTACAGATAATGAGAGTGGAGCTGGCTAATTATCCACATAATCTAATGAGTACCAAGCTTTCTCCACTGACAGACATGACTGCACACAGCTGACTTTAGCCAGACTTGATCTTAATCAACAGTGGCAGAACTGATCAATCGTTCTGTTTTGTGTATGTGTGTGCTATGTGGTGTGTGTGCGTGCATGCTTGAGTGCGTGTGTCTGGCCTGATGCTGTGAGAGACAGGCCTAGGACCGTTACAAATAATCATTGGGAATATGCTAATGAGTTGAACTGTGGTTGGATGTTTTTAAAGGCCATTTTCCCCTGGCAGCAGTCACCCACATCAACCGCATCCATTTAACCTTAAACATCACTCTCACTGCTCAATACCTGTCTCACTGTCTTGTTACATTACAAAGATCACTGTCTCACCCCTCAGTACCTGTTTCTCTGTCCAGTTTTACATTCATTATTATAAACCTCACTGCTCATGAAGGGAGAGAGAGAGGGAGAGGAATAAGTGATTATCAGGGTTGAGATATATGGTCCTCAGAGACAGACAGCTACACACACATGGACAGACACACACCGTGTTGAGACCCACCCCTGAATTAGTACTTAGTAAGAGAAGCCCTTAGAAACCCTGAATTAGTACTTAGTAAGAGAAGCCCTTAGAAACCCTGAATTAGTACTTAGTAAGAGAAGCCCTTAGAAACCCTGAATTAGTACTTAGTAAGAGAAGCCCTTAGAAACCCTGAATTAGTACTTAGTAAGAGAAGCCCTTAGAAACCCTGAATTAGTACTTAGTAAGAGAAGCCCTTAGAAACCCTGAATTAGTACTTAGTAAGAGAAGCCCTTAGAAACCCTGAATTAGTACTTAGTAAGAGAAGCCCTTAGAAACCCTGAATTAGTACTTAGTAAGAGAAGCCCTTAGAAACCCTGAATTAGTACTTAGTAAGAGAAGCCCTTAGAAACCCTGAATTAGTACTTAGTAAGAGAAGCCCTTAGAAAATATAATATATTCGAGATTCATTGAAGCATCTTTACACAGTGTGGAAGGACCACCAGAGGGCAGGCTGGGCTCACGGATGGTAGCCCAACAAGGCATGGGAGACAAGGTGACCAGAGGCAATTAAGCACAGCTGACACTACTAATGAGATATTCTCCTTCCCCTATAAGAGAGAGTATGGAACCAGGGGAGAGGGAGGAAGAACTATCTCTGGAAGATGGCCACCGAGACAGAGGAGCTATCTATGAAGAACCATTAAGACGGTGACAATCCCGTGACTTTTGTTGTAGTTTAAAGACAATCGTATTGTGTTCCTGTTGGATCTGGAGAAGAAGATGTATGTTATTTTTCCCTTGGGAGATTTTCATTGATTATGTTGGAGTGTTTGTGTTGACCAAATGCCCTCAATATAGAACTGTGTTCAATCAAGAAAACCTACTCCTGACTCGTTTGTTCCACCTTCCCGCTTTAGAGTGATGCCCAATTACTTGGTCCGCTCACAACAGCTTTAACCTTCCAACCCCACAGCCCTAACCTAACCCACACCAGTCTACTTCTGGCAGGAGGAAGAGGAAGGAAGGGAGAGGACTGATGAGGTAGAGGAATCAGAGTTGTGCAATCATTCAGAGAGTAAGAGAGTCTGCTGGCCACAGGTGTCTGGTAATGAATGTGTGGGAAAAAAATAGTTTTTGGTGTGTGTGTGCGTGCGTGTAGCCTACAGGGCAGACAGGCTTCGTCCTCAGCTCAATACTGCTGTCACCGAGACGTCAGCATGAATAACTGAATGTATATACTGGAGAAAAGCAGGCTTACATCAGAAAAAGTTTTTTATTGAATTGTGAGAAGTGTGTGTGTCTCTCTTGGCTTGTGCGAGCCAGAATGGCTCATTGTTTCTGTAGGGTGAGGCAGCTTGATGTACAAGTACACCCACTGGACAGGATGCTAGTCTATCATAGGGCCTTACCCCCAATCTATCTCCTTAATGCTGAGTGCAAAGCAGAGATGCATCAGGTCCCATTTTTACAGTCTTTGGTATGACTCAGCCAGGGATTAAACTCACAACCTTCCAATCTCAAGAGGACACTCCAACCACAAGGACACTATCACCTAAATACTTATAATCAAACAAGGCCTTGTTTGACCAGGGCCGACCATTTTATTTAACTAGGCAAGTCAGTTAAGAACAAATTCTTATTTACAATGATGGCCTACACCGGCCAAACCTGGACAACGCTGGGCAATTTGTGCGCCTCCCTATGGGACTCCAAATCACAGTCGGTTGTGATACAGCCTGGATTCAAACCAGGGTGTCTGTAGTGACGCCTCAAGCACTGAGATGCAGTGCCTTAGACCGCCACTCAGGAGCCCATGCAGAGCTAATATTTAAACAATATTCCTACAGCAAAATGTGGTTTTCTTGCCAAAATATACAGTAGGAAAATCTTGCTATAACCTCTACAAAAAAGTTAACTTTTGCCAAGAATAACCAAGACTCGCATAAACACACACACACATGGTCAGTGGCTGTGAGTGTATGCCCTGGAGCAGTTGTCTTACAGGAGCGTCATGCAAAGGCCTCTGGATAAAGAACAGTGACATCATCACAGAGTGTTCGTGTGGTGTGAAGTGAACCAGCCTGAGGCCAGATTAGTCTGGTGAAGAGGAGGAGGGGAAGAGAAGAGGAGGATGAATGTCCTTGAACCCCCCTCCTCCACTTTACTTCCACCCTTCCTCCCCAGAGAACAAATCAGAGAACCAATCAGAAACAGAGAAGCTGTAGAACATTGACTGTAGAACAACACAGTTTTAATAGGTAAATATTCTATCATATCAGAAGAACAAAGGTTTTAACATACAAATAAAGATTACAAAGACAATAGGTTTACTACCTAGGCTACAGAGATAGACAGGTCTACAGAGATAATAACGGTCTATCATTTCATTTGACCCCGTTAATAATAAACCTCCAGCAACGGGAAATGTGAATTATTATGTAGATTGTAATTCATCTATAATTTTGTAGGGGTTGATTCATTTTCCGTTAATCAAGTCTGCCATTTTGTAGTGGAAATTACAAACTTAAGAAGCCTTTTCAAACCTTGAATACACTACAAAATGCATTTTTAAAATTCTTTGCGACAACAGAGCGATCAAATTAAGATAGCAGATCTGTACATCAGCAACATCAACAGTAGATATAGAGACTTCTCTACTTGCGTCCCAGGACAGCATCATAGATCTTGCCTGTCCTCTCCACCTGTATGTTTTGAAACCCTGCGGCTGTCAGCAGGGCAGTGTACTCTGCTGCCGTCCGCTCTTTCCCCTCCGTCTGCACCAGCATGTTCAGAGAGTACAGCTGGGCTGTCAGAGGCCCTGACCCGTCTTCACACAGCAACGCCTCTACCACCAACACACCGCCTCCTACACACACACACACGCACAGACACACACACACAAACACACAATCTCACACGCACATACACACGCACACAAACACAGAAAACATATAATGAGTGCCTGATTGCGTTCTTTGGCTCTGGGCTACGATGGCCTGGCTGTGTTCTTCCTCAGTTGTCCTTCCCAGACTGCTGCTTACTCTGTTAGTTTCTATCAGAAGGTTGAGCTGAAGGTTAAAAGAAAATCCTCATTTGCATCTCTGCGGAATATGTGTGTGTGTTATGTTCTTGCCAGTGTGTGTGTGTGTTTGTGTTATGTAATAAGCCTCTGGCTACAGCGGAGCTCTCAAAGACCATAGTGTTTGTGTGTGGCTACTTGTGGGCTTGTCTGATAGGATGCTGTTCTTGACACAGTCACCCGAGGGGAGGGGGGGGGGGGGGGCGGACGAGTAAGTAGAGGGGTGGATTTATGACAGTGCAGCTATGGGACACACAGACAACAACAAACAGAATTTGGCTACCAGCTCTCACATCAGAATAGGACGTCCATTCATGTTTCTCGAACCTCAAATTTCAAGGTTGTTCGAAACATCAAATTTATAAGTGTTTAAGGTTAAGTTCAGGCATTAACCCTACTAAGCTATATGGAATTGTTTTAAGAAGGTCATACCAAGGATAAATTTGCTATTTGATTCAGAATTTTAAGACCCCTTGAAGTATAACAAAAAAAAGGTAGGAAGTTTGTTCTGAAATGTCTGTCCAATATCTGAGAGATATAAGAAAGATCAGGAAACATTATTATACTTTTTCAACTTGTATTTAACCCCTTCTTTTGGGCACTAAACAGTCTCAATATACAGTACTTGAGTACAGAAGTTGGCAGATCGGCTGTACCGACTTCAGACGAGCCCCAAGAACCTTGTGGGGGTCGTAGAGCAAAATGGAGAACACCATCGTGTTTGTGACAGTCTCAACCGTCAGATGCTACAGATGATTTTGTGAGAAGACTGATTTTCGGGATGTCTCATGGTCTGACAAACACTGCTGTGTCTCTGTCACCTTTCACACCAGATGAGGAGGTGCGACAGCTCTACCTTAAACTGACCGATTTTTATCCTGATTTTTTATTATGCTATTTAGATTTCCGCGGGGGAGCGGACATCGACTCTAGGGGGTTAACTCTGAATGGTTAAGGTAAGGCATTAACTCTGAATTCTTAAGGTTAGGCATTAACTCTGAATTCTTAAGGTTAGGCATTGACTCTGAATTCTTAAGGTTAGGCATTGACTCTGAATTCTTAAGGTTAGGCATTGACTCTGAATGGTTAAGATAAGGCATTGACTCTGAATGGTTAAGATAAGGCATTGACTCTGAATGGTTAAGATAAGGCATTGACTCTGAATGGTTAAGATAAGGCATTGACTCTGAATGGTTAAGATAAGGCATTGACTCTGAATGGTTAAGATAAGGCATTGACTCCGAATGGTTAAGATAAGGCATTGACTCCGAATGGTTAAGATAAGGCATTGACTCCGAATGGT
Organism: Salvelinus alpinus; assembly: GCF_045679555.1. Lineage (NCBI taxonomy): Eukaryota > Metazoa > Chordata > Actinopteri > Salmoniformes > Salmonidae > Salvelinus > Salvelinus alpinus. The sequence continues at coordinate 26,172,885 of NC_092105.1, read as the reverse complement.
TAAGATAAGGCATTGACTCCGAATGGTTAAGATAAGGCATTGACTCCGAATGGTTAAGATAAGGCATTGACTCCGAATGGTTAAGATAAGGCATTGACTCCGAATGGTTAAGATAAGGCATTAACTCTGAATGGTTAAGATACGGGTTGAGGTAAGGCATTAACTCTGAATTATTAAGGTTAGGCATTAACTCTGAATTCTTAAGATAAGGCATTAACTCTGAATGGTTAAGATAAGAGTTGAGGTCAGGCATTAACTCTGAATGGTTAAGATAAGGCATTAACTCTGAATGGTTAAGATAAGAGTTGAGGTCGGGCATTAAATCCGAATGGTTAAGATAAGGCATTAACTCCGAATTCTTAAGGTTACGCATTAACTCCGAATTCTTAAGGTTACGCATTAACTCTGAATGGTTAAGATAAGGCTTTAACTCTGAATGGTTAAGATAAGGCATTAACTCTGAATGGTTAAGATAAGGCATTAACTCTGAATGGTTAAGATAAGGCATTTACTCCGAATGGTTAAGATAAGGCATTTACTCCGAATGGTTAAGATAAGGCATTAACTCCGAATGGTTAAGATAAGGCATTAAATCTGAATGGTTAAGATAATCGTTAAGTTCAGGCATTAACTCTGAATGGTTAAGATAAGGGTTAAGGTTTGGGATAGGCTTAAAACTAAAATGATATTGCTAGATTCGAACTAGCAACCTTAGGAATGAGGGCGCTCACTGTTGACTCTAGTGGCCGGTTTCCACGTCATCTCAGGAAGTCGTCAGACATGGATGGGCGTTGAATACTGACTTGTATCACAGGTGACCTGGCTGCACACTCACACACAGAGACACAGCCAAGTCGCATCTGATCTTTCTCACCAGAAAGAATGACTGAATGAGAGAGAGAGATAGAGGAGGTGTGTGTGTGTGTGTGTGTGTGTGTGTGTGTACCTGGTCTGCAGGCCCTGTAGACTTTGGTCAGTAGTTCTATGCTGCGCACGTCTGTCCAGTCATGAAGGATTCTCGCCAGAATATAGAGGTCAGCATCTGGCAGTGCATCTTTGAAAAAGTCCCCTACACAAATACACAATACTGTCAGTCAAAGACAATGGCTCCTCCCATCGCTCTGTCTGAGGTCACTGATTGGCTGTCTCTCGGTGTAGGAGTTGTCTACCTTCATGGAAGCTGACCCTCTGGTTGTCGTCGGTAACAAAGTGTTCTCTGGATGTCTTTACCACCTTAGGGAGGTCAAAGATCGTCACAGTGCATTCTGGGTACACCAACACACACTGCTTGGCTAGCGCTCCACTACAACCTAGAGAAAGAGAAAGAGAAAGAGAAAGAGAGAGAGAGAGAGAGAGAGAGAGAGAGAGAGAGAGAGAGAGAGAGAGAGAGAGAGAGAGAGAGAGAGAGAGAGAGAGAGAGAGAGAGAGAGAGAGAGAGAGAGAGAGAGAGATGCAGTGATGTGTAATATAGTATTTATAATCACAGGAATAAACAGGTGATTATGTTGCCATGGTAACCTATTAACTAATTAGCAGATCAATAATCCTTAACTGACCAATGAGGTGCTGAGTCACAGGAGAGCCTGCCCAGCCCTGGTGTGTATTTGTGATGTGATGTGTCTGTCTGGGTTTTACACCCAGACAGTGTCTACAGAGACACTTGTAGAAACCTGGCCTGTCTGGAAGACTGTTGAGTCCTGAGGTTGGGTGTGCTTTATCAGAACTCTGTTTAGTGGAATCTGTATTCTGAACACACTCACTCTCAAATCATAGACACACGCACAAACAGTTCAATAGTACAGGACAGGGGAGAGAAGGAATCAAAGAAGAAAACAGAATGAAAGGGAAACAAAACGCACAGAACTTTTTCTCTCCCTAGCCTCTCCCTCACTCTCTTTCCTTTTCAATAAAGTGTGTGTGTGTCAGCCTCAGCTTGTAGCTGCACAGCTACCCCCTGTGGTCTTTGGAGTTATTACACACAGCTCTACTCTACACAGTGACCTTTCACCTTATGTCAAGATGGTACACACACACACAACTCCTCACCCCCGAGGTCGTAGATGGTTGTGAAAGGTGAGAGGTTGAAGGCCGTTACCACGTCTCGACCACAGATGTTCCAGATGGAGTTCATCAGCTGCATAAACTTTACCATCTCCTCCTCAGACCTACACACACACACACACACCTATTTTTACACATACAGTGCCAGACAGCTGTGCCCAGCAAATATAAACTGCTTCCTGAATGATTCACAACTGTTTCCTTCTCCTCCTTTTCCTCCTCCCTCCTCTCCCGTCCTTCCCCACCTCTCACACCGCCAACAACGACAGACAGATAGTCAGATAAAGAGTGAGAGAGACAGAGAGAGAGTAATGAAGAGAAAGTGTTTTGTTCTAAAATAAAATGTGATCCTTGAAAATCCCTGAACCATAAAAAATACCATTCTCATTAGATTGACTGTAAAGCTCAAGGCCATTCCACAACTTTTCTCATTTCACTGACACTTTTCCTCCAGGCAGGAAAGCAGAGGGAGAGAATGTGTGGAGGAGAAGGAGAATATGCTGTGTGTGTATGTGTGTGTCACCTGTACAGGGCTTCAAACAGATGTTCAGATTTGACACCGAACGCCTTCTCATACTGGTTACTGCCCTCCCTGGAGGTACAAAGGTCAGGTTCCTGTTTCAATTCAAATCCAAACATGTTCTCCTTGGTGAACACAACTCAGGTGAGAGGACTCACCTCACAGCGTCAGTCAGGTAGTGCCAGCAGAGGTAGATGGTCTTGGAGCTGTAGTGGATGGACTGGGTCAGGGACACTGGACTGGACTGGGTCAGATACACACTGGACTGCTCTGTGTTACTGTACATCACTAGAGACACAGAGAGGGGTATATGAAAGAGTGAGTGAGTGAGAGAGAGACAGTGTGTTACTCTGTCCATCAAGTGTGTGTGTGTGCATTACCCTGTCCGTCCAGAGTGTGTGTGTGTGTGTGTGTATTACCCTGTCCGTCCAGTGTGTGTGTGTGTGTGTGTATTACCCTGTCCGTCCAGTGTGTGTGTGTGTGTGTGTGTGTGTGTGTGTGTGTGTGTCTTACACTGTCCGTCCAGTGTGTGTGTGTGTGTTTGCATTACCCTGTCCGCCCAGTGTGTGTGTGTGCATTACCCTGTCCGTCTAGTGTGTGTGTGTGTGTGTGTGTGTGTGTGTGTGTGTGCATTATTTTGTCCGTCCAGTGTGTGTGTGCGCATTACCCTGTCCGTCCAATGTGTGTGTGTGTGTGCGCATTACCCTGTCCGTCCAGTGTGTGTGTGTGGGTGTGTGTGTGTGTGTATTACCCTGTCCGTCCAGTGTGTGTGTGTGTGTGTGTGCGCATTACCCTGTCCGTCCAATGTGTGTGTGTGGGTGTGTGCATTACCCTGTCCGTCCAGTGTGTGTGTATTGAGTAGGTCCAGCCCGGTGCAGGCTGCCAGGAGCCTCTCAGTCCCGTCCTGGCTGGCCCTGATTCCCAGTGCTACCTCCTCTAGAGACAGGGGGTGCTGTGACGAGGCCAGCAGGTCAAACACACCCAGCTCACAGGCTGTGAACAGGGTCTAGGGGAGAGAGGGCAGGCTCAAACACACACAACAAACAGTGGTTGAGAATGGGACTTGAATCCTATGTGTGTGTGTTTTACCTTAGAGACCAGAAAGCCTTCCATATAGTCCAGAATCTTCCGGGGGTAGGCAGCAGCAGCAGCAGTAGTACCAGCTGGCTCCATTAGAAAAGTCTTCCCTGGTCCCTCAGCCTCTCACTAGACACCTCTGCTTGACCAGCGTAGGTTTGTGTCTGTCGCTGTATGAGACAGTGTTCCTGCGAGGCCTCCTGTTGTCAAAAGAGATCCGTATGAGTCCTTTAGGAGTGTGTCCTGAATGAGTTGGTCCCAAGTCGATCCTGGTTCTGCTACTGCTGCTAGTCCTCGTGTGTGTTGTAGTGAAACAGCCAAAAGCTCTTGTAAATGTGTGGCAGTGCAAACGACTGAGGGAGTAATATTAATGACCACTGCTGCCTCAGTCTCAGGTATAATCGGATAGCCCATATGTCTTGTGTGTGTGTGTGTGTGTGTGTGTGAGTGCAGCCCCAGTCGGAGCAGAATAATCAGATTAGTCAAATAACCCAGATTACAGTCAGGGGCTTAGACCTCAATACACTGGGACCTTGATAAACACTACACACACACACCTCATTCTGTTTCATACTGTCATTACACTGGGGCCTGCTTTAACACCCACTACTATAACTACGCACAAAAAAACTTCAGTTTGTAATAGAACCACAGATTAGCTAGAATAATGAAATGATGTTTAGAAGGAATGATATAGTAGGCATTAAGTTATCCATACATTCAATCAGAATATTCATCCAAAATAAATCACATATTTTCTGTCCTTTCTTTATTTCAACAAATAAAATGACAGTGTGTTGAGGACATGCAGCCACCCATCAGAACAGAGAAACATGAGCATATACAGCAGATTGACGACACCCTGAACCTTTATACAACGTTACCCACTCACACACTCATCAATAAGGCAAATTAAATGTACACAGACAGGCAGGCTCCTGGCTTGAACTAGCAGGAACACCATTCAAAAAATGAACATGGTGACACCAGGCTTCAGTCTGGGGTGGGTGCTTTAAAACAGAGTCACCTAAAATTCTCTCTCACCAGAACACTGCAGACATCTTTAAATCTCACAGAACCACTTTATGTTCTAGTGACATCAAGTTAGAACTGAAACTACTGTCTAGTCTGGTGGTTAGACGTGAAACTCGGAAACGTGTGTCTGGTTAAGCTGTTGGACATATTTTAGTCTGATTGTCTTTGGCTTCGTTCTCTTTTTCCTGGGGTAAAACACTTGATTTAGACTACAGCTGTCTATCTATCTATCTACTGCACTAGACTGTGTGGTGTCTGGCCATAGGACTACAGATCCCTGCGGAAGTGCTCTAATATTGAACTACAGTTCCCAGAAACCCAGTAATATTGTTCTTCTGAAACACTACAGGCCATTCACTGTGACCCTAAAAAGTTTAAGTATTTTTTCTATCTTTCCTCAAAGGAGACACATACTAACCAAGTGATCAAACTACAGCACATATGGCATCTACACTACATGTGTCAAACAGAACATAATAGCAGTGTAGCATTCTGTAACCTACAGATGAACGAAGAGCATTGGTGGAGGGAGAGAAAGAGAGGTGTGTATGTGGAGACTGTAAGAAGCCTGATATGGTCCAGAGACAGTGGGCAGCAGCATATGGAACCAGATCCCCTGACCGTGCATTACTAAAACTAGGCCCAGGCATAGGGTCCTCTTCTGTCTCCTCTGGCTGTGTTGACCGTTTAGTGTCGTCTGGAATAACTACTACTACGCCTCCTGGAGTCCCTGTCTCTATCGCTGCTCCTGTCTCCACTCCTCTCCTTCTCCCTGCTCCTGTCTTTCTCCCTGCTCCTCTCTCTACTCCTAGAGCTGCTGCTACTAGATCTGCGCCTGCTGTCTCTATGTCGACTATGTCTATGTGTCCTCCTCCCTCTGCTGTGGCTCCTCCCACTAGAGCTTCTGCTCCAATCACGGCTGGTGCTCCTGCTGCCCCGTCCATGGTGACTGCGTCTCTTGTGGATACAACTTCCACTCCTCCTCCTGCTATAGCTGCTCCTCTTCTTAGAACTACCACTTCTCCTCCGTCTGCTATCACTTCTCCTTCTCCTCTGACTACCACTCCTCTTTCTACTAGAGCTTCTTCTTCTCCTGCTACCGCTGCGTCTCTGGCTGTACCACCTCCTGCCCCGGCTGTGGGACCGACTCCTCTCCCTCACCTCTCTGCTTCTCAACCCATAACCTCTTCTCTCCTCCATGCCTCCTTCCCTGTCCTCTCTGCCCCCTCGCCTCTCCTCCCATTCTCCTCGCCTCTCCTCCCTCTCTACTATTTGTTTCTCAGTGACGTGTGATCGTACGGTAGCTCTGGGGCTCTCCTCTCCCCTTGGTCTAACCACGTTCACCCCCAGGGCCCTGGCCGTCTTCCCCAGGTCGGAGCTGTCTCCCCTGGGCATGGTCAGGGCAGAGGGCTGGGTGGTGGAGGTCTGGTTCTCTCCCTCTCCTCCAGCCTTCTTCAGCAGGTTACCAACCAGTCTCTCCCTCAGCTCTCTCTCTCTGCGCTGCAGATCCAAGGCACGCCCCTTCTCTAACTCCACACGTCTCAGCTCCGCCTCCTGCTCCCGCCTGCAGGCCTCCATCTGCTTCTGCCGGGCTAACTCCTCCTTTTGCCTGGCTAACTCCTCCTTCTCTTGCTCCTCTCTTTCCGCTCTCTCTTTCTCCTGCTGCTGCTGTTTCAGAAACTGAGGGAAGGGAGAGAGAAATGATTAAGTGGTTCCTATCAGCATGTTTCCGTATTGAATGTTCAATGGCGCCATGTATCAAGTGTCTGTAGTAGTGTGTGTACCTTGGCCCTGCTCAGTAGTTCAGCGATAAGGCGTATAGACTCCAGTTTCCTCTGAGCCAACAACAGCCTTCTCTCCTCCGTCGTGATCTTCAACTGCAACTTCTTCTGCTCCACCTCCTGCCTCCTCTTCACCTTCTTTATGTTCCTCTTCTCCTCCCTCTCTCTCAGCTTCTGCTCTCGTTTCCGTATCCTCTCTGCTTTCCTCTGCACCTTTTCCTCCTCCTCCGCCTCTTTGTGTTTCCTACAACCACAGCAGAAGCATGGTACATCATCTAGTCTAATACATAGTTCTGCTACTGTCAACCAATACAAGCCCCAGTAGCCTAGTTCCTACCAGTGGAGGCTCCTCAGAGGAGGAAGGGCAGGACCAATTCTCCTCAGTGAATTTCATAAAAATAAAAACACTTAAAAAGTTATCCTTTTTGGATAAACCTATACTAAATATATTCACGGCACCAAATAATTGATTAAAACACAATGTTTTGAAATGAAGGTATACAGTAGCCTCAACAGCACTATGTAGGGTAGCATCATGGTGTAGCTGGAGGACAGCTAGTTTCTGTAGTCCTCTGGGTACAATGACTTCAATACAAAAATTAGGAGGCTGGTGGATCTCACCCCCTTCCATAGACTTACACAGTAATTATGACAACTTCCGGATGACGTCATCCAACATATCAGAGCTCTTGCAGCATGTTGTCCACCCAATCAAAGGATCAAATAATGAATCTAGTACTGAAAGCATAAGCTGCAGCTAGCTAGCACTGCAGTGCAAACAATGTGGTGAATAGTTTACTGAAAGACAGTAGTTGAACAGTTAAAGTAATTAAATCTTAAAAATTGAAGAAGCAAAAGAGAGAGAGAGAGAGCAAGCTATATTTCATTTCCCCCCCACTTTCACGTAGCTAGCAAATGCAGCTTGCTAATTTAGCCTATTCAAACACCCAGCTCAAACAGAGAGGGATGCTATGTTACCTAGCTGGCTCTGGCTATCCAACACTGGAACTCTTACAAGTCAGGGTAAGCGTTTGGTTTTAATAATTTATTGCCATCGGGGCCTGCCGGTGTAACTGCTAAACTGCTTGCTAACTGTACACTGTACTGCATGATTGCAACGGGTTAACTAACACGTTAGTTCTAGTAGCTATGTTAACTTCACGTTAGCTAATATGGTGAGAATAATGTAATGTAGGCTGTGTGTAGTGGTTAACGGTTATGATATGAAGGTTTGGCTTGGAAAGGTTTTCTCGCCTGATCACAGACAGCTGATGTGTACAGGAGTCCACAAGCAAAAGGAAAAGGTGAGAGGAGGAGAGCGTGTAGATGCGAATTATCCAATGATCGAAAGGATCATGCTGTTTGTGTGTGGCTGCTATGAAAGTGAGCTGTGTTTGCGTGTGATCAGGGGTGTATTCATTCTGCCGATTCTGTTGAAAGACTTTTCTTAAACTGATGCAAATTTGTTTATTTTGGACAAATTAGGGTATGTTTATCCCCGTTTCGTTCCATTTGCAACTGTTGGACCAATGATTACACCCTAGATCAGCAAGATGCAGGCAAGATTGTGCAAGGCAGTATTGAATGTGTCAATGTCTTACCTTGATTAGTTAAATTTCTCTCGACCTACATTGTAAACTTTCATTCCCAGGCTGGGTTGTAGCAACCTCATGAGAATCATGTAGAGTATCATGTAGTAGCCTAAACCTATCGATGTTACATTGAGCTGGGTGTATGGAATATGAATGACAGTCATCCAATATGCTGTAATAGAAATAAGGCCATGCTCCAAAAAAAAAGAACCGTCCTCCCTCATCTTCAATGGCACCGACCGCCACTGGTTCCTTCCACCTTCTGTTCGCAGATCTGAAGGACTGGATGGGTAACCACAATATGGTGGAAGCTCCCCTCTACACACTTGAAGACTAGGTCATTTACTTTTAAAGGTAATTTATGGTTGAGCTGACACAGTGTTTACCACGAAAGTAATCCCTGCAAACGTCGAGCTAATGCCTTTGAAAGACGCTTTGTCGGTTGTATATTGACCTGTGCTATTGCACGGTTCGGACTGAATCCCGGCCTAAGAGCCATCACTAAGATCACGGTAGAGACACGTAAGAAGCAAGGAGTAGGAAAACGGTAGGGCCAGTAAAGAAGAAAGGATTAGATAGACAGGGGTCAGTGTTTTCAGACCAAGCACATTAATTATTCTCCTCTTTTCTCACTATACCTCTCCTCCTCCTTGCGTTCCTCCTCCTCCTTCTCTCTGCGTTTCTGCTCCTCCCTCTGTCTCTCCAGCTCCTGTATTCTCAGTCGTTCCTGCTGGCGTCTCTTCAGAGCCACGTCACTCAGGTGCTTACTGGTGTCAAAGGTCACCTGACAGACAGATAGAAAAAAATACAGTGAGTCACCTGATTAGAGTTGGGGTAGGACTGCAGGGTGCACTAGTGACACTCAGGTCACCTGACAAAGACAGACAGACATGCTACTCTCCTGCCACCCCCCCACATCTCCTCCTCATCTCACCTCATTCTCTTAATTTGGGTTGAGAGGCTTTGACCCCTGTGGATTAGACACTCAGATCTCTCCTAATTTCTCCCTCTGCCCCGCCCTCTTTCTCTCCATCCTCTTCATTAAGGCAGTACGGCTTAGTTTTGGATTAGGGACCAGGTCCCTGGTTTAGCCCAGTGATCCTTGGAATTATAATACGGCCCTGACTTTCATTTCACTAAAAGGCCTTAAACCTGTTGCCCTACACAAGCCTTTCTGTATTGACTCTAACCCTCCCTTCTCATTAACTAACACACAACAGGACAATCCCCTCAACCCTAACCGAGATCTAACCCCGATCTAACCCAGCCTTACCGCCTCTCTCTTCTATTGATGTTTCATCCCTCTTAGTGTGGTTATATACACTGAGTGTACAAAACATTAAGAACACCTGCTCTTTACATGACAGACTGACCAGGTGAAAACTATGATCCCTTATTGATGTGACCTGTTAAATTCACTTCAATCAGTGTAGAATCTACTGTAGATGAAGGGGAGGAGACAGGTTAAATAACTATTTTTAAGCCTTGAGACAATTGAGACATGGATTGTGGATGTGTTCCATTCAGAGGGTGAATACGCAAGACAACATATTTAAGTGCCTTTGAACGAGGTAAGGTAGTAGGTGCCAGGCACACCAGTTTGTGTCTAAATCTACAAATCTGCTGGGTTTTTCACGCTCAACAGTTTCTCGTGTGTATCAAGAATGGTCCACCACCCAACTTGCCAACTGTGAGAAGCATTGGAGTCAACATAGGCCAGCATCCCTATGGAACGCTTCGACACCTTGTAGTCCATGCCCTGAAGAATTCAGGCTGTTCTGAGGGAAAAGGGGGGGTGCAATTCAATATTAGGAAGGTGTTCTTAATGTTTTGGACACTGTATGTTTTTGTATGTTTATTTATTTTTATTTCACCTTTATTTAACCAGGTAGGCTAGTTGAGAACAAGTTCTCATTTACAACTGCGACCTGGCCAAGATAAAGCAAAGCAGTGCAACAAAAACAACACAGAGTTACACATGGGAAAACAAAACGTACAGTCAATAACACAATAGAAGAATAAATGTAGAGTGTGTGCAAATGTAGTAAGATTAGGAAGGTAAGGCAATAAATAGGCCATAGAGGCAAAATAATTACAATTTAGCATTAACAGAGTGATAGATGTGCAGATGATGATGTGCAAGTAGAGATACTGGGGTGCAAAAGAGCAAAACATTTTTTAAATAAGTAACAATATGGGGATGAGGTAGTTGGGTGTGCCATTTACAGGGCTGTGAACAGCTACAGTGATTGGTAAGCTGCTCTGACAGCTGATGCTTAAAGTTAGAGAGGGAGATAAAAGTCTCCAGCTTCAGTGATTTTTGCAATTCGTTCCAGTCATTGGCAGCAGAGAACTGAAAGGAAAGGCGGCCAAAGCAGGTGTTGGCTTTGGGGATGACCAGTGAAATATACCTGCTGGAGCGCGTGCTATGGGTGGGTGCTGCTATGGTGACCAGTGAGCTGAGATAAGGCGGGGCTTTACCTAGCAAAGACTTATAAATGACCTGGAGCCAGTGGGTTTGGCGACAAATATGTAGCGAGGGCCAGCCAACGAGAGCATACAGGTCACAGTGGTGGGTAGTACATGGGGCTTTGGTGACAAAACGGATGGCACTGTGATAGACTACATCCAATTTGCTGAGTAGAGTGTTGGAGGGTATTTTGTAAATGACATCGCCGAAGTCAAGGATCGGTAGGATAGTCAGTTTTACGAGGGTATGTTTGGCAGCATGAGTGAAGGAGGCTTTATTGCGAAATAGGAAGCCGATTCTATATTTCATTTTGGATTGGAGATGCTTGTCTGGAAGGAGAGTTTACAATCTAACCAAACACCTAGGTATTTGTAGTTGTCTACATATTCTAAGTCAGAAACGTTCAGAGTAGTGATGCAAGTCGGGCGGGCGGGTGTGGGCAGCAATCGGTTGAAGAGCATGCATTTAGTTTTACTAGCATTTAAAATCAGTTGGAGGCCACGGAAGGAGTGTTGTATGGCATTGTAGCTCGTTTGGAGGTTTGTTAACATAGTGTCCAAAGAAGGGCCAGATGTATACAGAATGGTGTCGTCTGCGTAGTGGTGGATCAGAGAGTCATCAGCAGCCAGAGCGCCATCATTGATATATACAGAGAAAAGAGTCTGCGCAAGAATTGAACCCTGTGGCACCCCCATAGAGACTGCCAAAGGTCCGGACAACAGGCCCTCCGATTTGACACACTGAACTCTGTCTGAGAAGTAGTTGGTGAACCAGGCGAGGCAGTCATTTGAGAAACCAAGGCTATTGAGTCTGCCGATAAGAATGCAGTGATTGACAGAGTCAAAAGCCTTGGCCAGGTCGATGAAGACAGCTGAACAGTACTGTCTTTTATCGATGGCGGTTATGATATCATTTAGGACCTTGAGCGTGGCTGAGGTGCACCCATGACCAGCTCGGAAAACAGATTGCATAGTGGAGAAGGTACGGTGGGATTCGAAATGGTCGGTGATCGGTTTGTTAACTTGGCCTTCGAAGATTTTAGAACGGCAGGGCAGGATGGATATAGGTCTATAACAGCTTGGGTCTAGAGTGTCTCCCCCGTTGAACAGGGGGATGACCGCAGCAGCTTTCCAATCTTTGGGGATCTCAGACGATATGAACGAGAGGTTGAACAGCATAGTAATAGGGGTTGCAGATAATTTCGGAAGATAATTTTAGAGAGGGTCCAGATTGTCTAGCCCAGCTGATTTGCAGGTATCCAGATTTTGCAGCTCTTTCAGAACATCAGCTGTCTGGATTTGGATGACGGAGAAGCGGGAGGGACTTGGGCAAGTTTCTGCGGGGGGTGCAGAGCTGTTGGCCGGGGTAGGGGTAGCCAGGTGGAAAGCATGGCCAGCCGTAGAAAAATGCTTATTGAAATTATTGGTGGTGACGGTGTTTCCTAGCCTCAGTGCAGTGGGAGGAGGTGCTCTTATTCTCCATGGACTTTAGTGCCCCAAAACTTTTGGGAATTAGTGCTACAGGATGCACATTTCTGTTTGAAAAAGCTAGCCTTAGCTTTCCTAACTGACTGTGTATATTGGTTCCTGACTTTCCTGAAAAGTTGCATACCGCAGGGGCTATTAGATGCTAATGCAGTACGCCACAGGATGGGGTGAACCAATGACTATATCTGTTCTTAGTTCTACATTTTTTGAATGGGGCATGCTTATTTAAGATGGTGAGGAAAGCACTTTTAAAGAGCAATCAGGCATCCTCTACTGAAGGGATGAGGTCAATATCCTTCCAGGATACCCGGGCCAGGTTGATTTGAAAGGCCTGCTCGCTGAAGTGTTTTTGGGGAGCGTTTGACAGTGATGAGGGGTGGTCGTTTGACCGCAGACCCATTACAGACGCAGGCAATGAGGCAGTGATCGCTGAGATCCTGGTTGAAGACAGCAGAGGTGTAGTTAGAGGGCAAGTTGGTCAGGATGAGGGTGCCCGCGTTACGGATTTAGGGTTGTACCTGGTAGGTTCCTTGATAATTTGTGTGAGATTGAGGGCATCTAGCTTAGTTTGTAGGACGGCCGGGGTGTTAAGCATATCCCAGTTTAGGTCACCTAACAGTACGAACTCTAACGATAGATGGGGGGCAATCAATTCACATATGGTGTCCAGTGCACAGCTGGGGGCTGAGGAGGGTCTATAACAAGCGGCAACAGTGAGAGACTTATTTCTGGGAAGGTGGATTTTTTAAAGAAGAAGTTTGAATTGTTTGGGCACAGACCTGGATAGTATGACAAAACTCTGCAGGCTAACTCTGCCCCCTTTGGCAGTTCTATCTTGTCAGAAAATGGTGTAGTTGGGGATGGAAATTTCAGAATTTTTGGTGGCCTTCCTAAGCCAGGATTCAGACACGGCTAGGACATCAGGGTAGGCGGAGTGTGCTAAAGCAGTGAATAAAACAAACTTAGGGAGGAGGCTTCTGATGTTAACTTCTCTAGGGTAGGGGGCAGCATTCAGAATTTTGGATGAAAAGCATGCCCACATTAAACTGCCTGCTACTCGGGCCCAGAAGATATGATATGCATATTTTTTATTTTTTTTTTCACCTTTATTTAACCAGGTAGGCTAGTTGAGAACAAGTTCTCATTTGCAACTGCGACCTGGCCAAGATAAAGCATAGCAGTGTGAACAGACAACACAGAGTTACACATGGAGTAAACAATAAACAAGTCAATAACATGGTAGAAAAAAAGAGAATCTATATACAATGTGTGCAAAAGGTAGATTTGGATAGAAAACACTCTAAAGTTTCCAAAACTGTCATAATAGTGTCTGAGTATAACAGAACTGATTTGGCAGGCGAAAACCTTAGAAAAATCCATTCAGGAAGTAGTTTTTTTTTGGTTTTGTAGTTTTCTACATTTTACATTTACATTTTAGTCATTTAGCAGACGCTCTTATCCAGAGCGACTTACAGTAGAGTGCATACATTTTATTATTATTATTATTTTTTTTTTTTAACATACTGAGACAAGGATATCCCTACCGGCCAAACCCTCCCTACCGGCCAAACCCTCCCTAACCCGGACGACGCTATGCCAATTGTGCGTCGCCCCACGGATCTCCCGGTTGCGGCCGGCTGCGACAGAGCCTGGGCGCGAACCCAGCCCAGCCTGGGCGCGAACCCAGAGATTCTGGTGGCGCAGCTAGCACTGCGATGCAGTGCCCTAGACCACTGCGCCACCCGGGAGATGTGGGCAGAATAGAATGGCATTCTATTCAATGCCATTACAGTATCCATTGACTTAGGACTCAAATTGCAGTTCCTATACCTTCCACTAGATGTCAACAGTCTTTAGAAATTGTTTCAGGCTTGTATTCTGAAAAATGAGGAAGTAAGAGCAGTCTGAATGAGTGGACCCTAAAGTGTCACAGAGCTTTTTCATGCGCGCGACCGAGAGAGTGCCTTTCCCGTTTACCTTTTATATTGACGACGTTATTGTCCGGTTGAAATATTATCGATTATTTAGGCTAAAAACAACCTGAGGTTTGAATATAAACATCGTTTGACATGTTTCTATGAACTTTACGGATACAATTTGGATTTTTTGTCTGCCTGTTTTGACTGCGTTTGAGCCTGTGAATTACTGAAGAAAACGAACGAACAAAACTGAGGTTTTTGGATATAAAGAGACTTTATCGAACAAAAGGAACATTTATTGAGTAAATGAATGTCTGCTGAGTGCAACCATATGAAGATCATCAAAGGTAAGGGGTTAATTTTATCTCTATTTCTGACTTGTGTAACTCTTCTACTTGGCTGGTTACTGTTTGTAATGATTTGTCTGCTGGGCTCTGTTCTCAAATAATCGTAAGGTATGCTTTCGCCGTAAAGCTTTTTTTTCTTCTTTTTTTTTTATCTGACACCGTGGTTGGATTCACAAGAAGTTAATCTTTAAACCTATGTAAAATATGTTTTCTTTTCTGAATTTTTATAATTAGTATTTCTGTATTTGAATTTGGCGCCCTGCAGTTTCACTGGCTGTTGAAGAGGTGGGACGCTACCGTCTCACGTACCCTAGAGAAGTTAACATGCATGAAAATATCTATAGCATGGATAGTGTGTGTAGTTCAGTACCTTGATGTTGCAGGCCACAGCCTTGCCGTCCTCTCCTTTGTACATGAGCTTCATGCCTCTCAGTGTGTCCATGGCCTTGGCGAAGCCATCGTACTCCTGGTACTGGACGTACGCCTCAAAGTTAAGATGGCCGCCGAAGGTGAAGGTGTTGAAGTTCTTATCAAGAGTCTCCTCTCTGTACGGGTCCAGCATGGGGATGTCCACGTGACGCACCGGACCAAAACCCTGGGAGGAGATACGGGGTGTGTATGTTAGGGTTAGTGGGGATGTGTGTGTTAGGGTGATTGATTGATCGATGATGGATTGAGTGATTGCTAGGTATATGGTGCGTCCCTCCGTACCTGGAAGACAGCCTGCAGGGCGGTCTCGGAGGGCCGGTCGGGGGGTCCGTCAGGCAGGATAAACCAGCGACAGGGCAGGCCCTCCAGGTGGATGGTGTCTGGCCTCTCCCCTGGAACAGTATCGTTCATGTCCTTGGCGTCACGGAAGAATGAGTCCCAATCATAACGTGTCGGGAAGTCCATCTTATTCTCTACCGCACGCACCTAGACATCCCACAGAGAAATTATTAATTATTATCAGTCGATTGGGAGAAAGAGAGTTCTGTTTTGCAAGAACCTGGGGAAGGCTGTCCATGACCAAAAATACAGACTGTTACACTTTACATTTCCCCCGTACATTTTCAAGCCTACACAACATTATCTCCGCTACCTTGAGTATGTCAGTGAAGCCGCTGAGTTTGATGCTCTTCCCGTCCAGTTTGGCCAGCAGGATCTTCACCACCCCTCTGTTCTCCACTTCGCCCTCAAAACGGATGAAGTCCATGGTGCTCTTAGAGATCCTGCGGAGAGACAGAGGTGGGATGTTTACCTCTCCATACAATAAATATATCAGTACCAGAAAATATTGATACCAGGCAACCCATTGGCCGTATTATCAGTATTGTCATGGTTTAATGTTGGTTATTGTAGAGTTATTAGCTTGGTTATAGCTATAACAATACACATAGAAAACATGTGACCTATGACTACCAGTATGAATATGTTCCTCTAGATAGGGGCAATTCCATAGTGACAGGGTGATGCTGAGACTCAAATGTTTCACTTTCAAATGTACAGTACCAGTCAACCTACTCATTCCAGGAGTTTTCTGTATTTTTACTATTTTCTACATTGTAGAATAATAGTGAAGATATCAAAACTATGAAATAACACATATGAAATCATGTAGTAACCAAAAAAAGTGTTAAACAAATCAAAACAGATTTTATATTTGATATTCTTCAAAGAAAAAAAGAGAATGCCAAGAGTGTGCAAAGCTGTCATCAAGCCAAAGGGTGGTTACTTTAAAGAATCTCAAATATACAATATATTTTATTTCTTTAACACTTTTTTGGTAACTACATGATTCCATATGTGTTATTTCATAGTTTTGATGTCTTCACTATTATTCTACAATGTAGAAAATAGTAAAAGTTAATTTGAAGAACTGTTTGGTAACAGAATGATGGCACAAACTGTCATTCTGTTACCAAACTTTGCATCTTTACTGTTCTTCAAGTTTTTTTATTTATTTTTTATTTAACCGTTATTTTACCAGGTAAGTTGACTGAGAACACGTTCTCATTTGCAGCAACGACCTGGGGAATAGTTACAGGGGAGAGGAGGGGGATGAATAGGCTAATTGTAAACTGGGGATTATTAGGTGACCGTGATGGTTGAGGGCCAGATTGGGAATTTAGCCAGGACACCGGGGTTAACACCCCTACTCTTACGATAAGTAAATGTGTTTTTGTAAAATTTTCATTGGAAATTGTTAAAAGTCATCTTTGTGCATAGAGTTGTATGGTTTGTTTTGCAATCATTGGTTTATGTTTGACATACATTTTAAAGTGAAAAAGCAGAGTGTCAGCATGACTGTTAACGTGGAATTGCCCATAGGGCCCATGCCTACCTGAGGGCAGAGAACTGTTCAGGAGCTACCATTGCCTTCAACCTCTCCATCACCTCCCAGTTAGAGATGCTCTTGCCAGGCAGCTTCAGCTGGGGCAGTGCCACACTCACCTGAAAGAGAAATCATACAATACATATCACAATACATGCTCACCTGGAAGTCAAATACATTAAGTTGGAGATGCTCATTTAACTACTTTAGGTCCAAGTGTATGTGGCAGTGTGCATGTGTATCACTCACAGTCATCTTGGCGATGGGTTTCAGGAACAGGTTGTACTCCTGACACAGACACACCGCCTCAGTGGTGTCATGGACGATGGTGGTCATCATGACACCTGACTACAGAAAGCTGGGGGATGAAGAGAAAGAGGGGGGTGAGAAAGAGGAGATAGTCAATGGGATCAGTGTGGAAAATGTGTATATGTGCTGTGTCTTTCATACACTAATTGCCTACCATCACTGGATATCTGGCTGGCCAGCCAACTAACTATAATTCATACAGAAACTGCCAATTCATGTATTTATTTTGCTAGCTACTGTAACGTTAGCTAATAGTATTTCCTTTTAAACATTAGCCATGATCTTGGCATCTTTTATCAAGTCACTAGAAAGCAGACATCACTGTGACACATTTGCTAGCAAACTAGCTAAATATCCGATATGTAGCGAGTAAGCACTAAAACTAAAAAACAAAGATAGCTAGCCGACTGGCTGCTAACGTTACGACTGAGTGGTTTCAGATAGCTAGCACAGCAGTTATAGTAACGTTAGCTGGCTAACGGTAACCAATGCGGCCGCAGCACTTTTATCCTCAAAACAAACACTGTAATAATTTACAGTTAGATACGTATATACACCAACCTGTTTCACCAGCAGCTAAATATATGTACTTTATGTTGTTTGTATGTGTTAAAACTAGAATATGTTCACAATACGTCAGTTAACTGCAGCTTTCTCCACAACAAATGAAGCTACTGGCGGAAACTTTAGAGTTGGGTGAACTTTGAACTTACCATAGACATACGAAAGGCTTTTAATGTAGAATTAAACATTTATCGCCACCTTGCGACGATTCCGGGAAGCGCATTTGCGCATACCGTAATGATTTACTAACGAAATTAAGAAATATTTCGATTGAATATGTTACATATGACATTTCTTCATCTTTTTTTAAATACAAAATCGTGCACGGATAAATTGCAAATTGTCAACAACAAAAAATGGTATCAAAGTATCCACTAGAGAGCAGCAAACGTCATGACAAATATATAATATTGGCAAATACACTTTTCCTTTTGTCTTTCTAAGATTTCTGCAAATGGAAACCTACGGCTGGAGTATGCATGAGAGTAGGGGGAGTAGAGTGAGCACCCCAATAGAGTGAAGTACAGTGAGCAGCACCCCGCTCTCTCTTTCCTCTCTCATCCTTCTCATTGATTCAGCGGTGCTATAGAGAGCTAGAGCCCCGGGCAGTAAAGTTGGCACAGTTTCCCTGAAAAGATGTGGAGGAATTTACATAATAGGCATTATTCCCCTCAGTGTGTATGTAGGTCAGACAGGCAGCCATGAGGCCCTGGCAGCACTCACCCTGTTCTGCTCTGCTGTGCACCCTGCTCTGTCATCATCACAGATAAACTGAACTTCAGTCATTTTTTTTACAAGAAGAGAAATTGGTAAACTTCTTTGCGGGGGCAACTCAGTACTAAACTCCCTTCAGTACAGATTAGGGACAGCGCTTGACTTGGGCACCTCAAATGTTCTACTGCTTGAGCTCCTGTTCCTCATAGAATATTAGCTCAAAAGTATTGTGGAGCTCTTACACCTAAATATAAACAGTACCAACACACAAAATGAGTACCGTTACCTATTTCAAGTCAAGCACCGATTAGGGATGAGAGGAGAAATGAGGGAGGAGAGGAAAGAGGAGAGACACATCATAAACACAACAGGTGCTGACTGGGAGTTGACTGTGAACAGTAACAGGTGCATAGCAGCTCCATCAAACAGCCTGTACACCTGCAGAGTAATGAATACTAGATTAACCTCAACTGTCTATAGCCAATCAAAGAGCATCAATAATTCAACCACACCACAGCGGACCTATCATTACGTTTCAGCATTAGTCTCATATAGACATTCAATATGTATAGCAATACCTCTGTGTAAAGTAATTGTATACTTCTGCTTTGACTACAAAAACACACAGGCGTCAGATGTGTGAAAACAGTTATTGCTTTATTTCCCCAATAAGATTCAAAGTGAAAAGAAGGGGCACTATGAAAGGAATCTGGGAAGAGAGGAGAAACATTCAAGTGTATAATACATATACAATGGCTCAAAACTGGAGTGGAATCAGACAATATCAGACAGACAGACAGAGAGACCAAGAAAACACAGAGACAGACACAGACAGACAGGCAGTGCACAGCATCTTTGCATTCATCCAACATTAGGAAAAGTGACATCAGGTGCCCTGCAGTCAGACTGCTAGAGTCTAGCAACAGGCTGGTATGTACAATATGCAGTATTTATCTATAGTATACAAGGACAATGACGACATCTAAACTGCAACATATGAGTGAGGAACTTCAGCCCAACACTATGATGATCATGCTGGAGAATTTGAGGGTATGTCCAAAAACATTGGAAATATTAACAGTCATTTATAGTGAGAAAATATAGGTAAAAATATTCAGGGACATTTGTTCCACAGAATGAAAACATGTATTTATTCTATGGTAAATTCATGAACAAGTAAAAAACCTGATTGAATGAATGACTGTTTGTAGAGCAGGGTCTGTGGAATGGGCCATAGATGTACAGTATGTCCTACTCATTGGCTACAGTTCTGGCTATATGGATTTGATCTGCTGTAGAAAACCAAGTGATTACTTTTTTTCTTTTTACATGGGGACTCCTTTTTCCCCCATCTCAATTCTAGGAGTTCTGACCCTTTCTTTTTCTATTCCTGACCATTTCAGGAATAGACCATTCACAGTCTAGCGAATGTAACTTAAAATGTGCAGAGTTTTTCTAACTTTACTGCAGGTAAAACATCTACACAACCCATAGGTTATAGACTCACTTATTTCATTCTGGTTAAACCTTCAAAGTGACAAGTGCAGTTACATCGAGATTCGTGTTGAAGGTGTTCAGTGGTTATTTTGACTTGTCTTTATAATAATTTTAGAAGTTAAATAATTATGTTAAATATATAAAATAATTATGTAGAGGTAATTACTGTAAGCAGCACCTTAAATCCCCACAGGATTCAGATCTATTGAGAGAACATTTTTCTTACAGCAAAATGATCCCAGATCTATTTCCCAGTAATCTCTCGTTGACAGATTACATAAACATAAATGCTACGAGCATCTGACCAAATTACGCAATATTTTAGTTCTGGGATTAATTTCCCAGTGACTAGTAAACGGTGCCAAATCTAAAGTTTAAAGTAGGCCTACAGTTCCCAGACCCAGGTTAAACCTACACCTGGATGGAAAAGCATGCTCATGCTCATGTTTTTTAGTCCAGGACTAAATGTAATATGTGTTGGGTGGAAACTGGGCCGTTAGTACTAGATCCCATGTCATAATGGTATCATAATCAGTAGGCTGGTTATTAGGGCCGCCTTTGATCTGTTACTGTATGTGCGATTCCAACACTGCAGTGATTTATCCAAACAGATTGGAAATTGGTCTGCCTTTGAGGGGGCTGGTTGGGCTGGTCTCCCCCCTTTCTCCCTCCTCCACTCCCTCCCCCGTCCCTCTGAAGGAGGTGCTGTGGATGATCTGGGTCTTATGGCGTCCTCGGTGGAGCCGTGCGTTGATCCGACTCAGAGACGACTTCCTCTGAACAGCCTTGCTCCTTCCTGCCCCCCCTCCCCCCACCTCCCCCCCCTCCCCTGATCCGTTCAGCAGCCTCAGTGGGTTCAGGTTGGACTGGAGAACTCTGGGTAATCTCCACCGCCCCCCTTGTGCCCCGCTGTCTGCGTTCTCCGTGTCTGATTCTCCTCCTCCTACAGGGCTGGTCCCACCCCCTGGCTCCAGGGCTGCAGTAGAGGAGGCTCCAGGGGGAAGGTACTGGCCAGCTCTCCTCCCACTGTAGTCTCTGGCCTCTGGGTCTACAGACCACTGGTCTACCAGCACATGCACCACCTGACAATCACAGCACAGAAAACTTGATTTAAACCACCTAACAAGCACGCCACAGAAAACAATATCAGTGGACAGTGCAGGGCAGGAGGACAGCACCTACCTGTGTGTGTCCATGCATAGCGGCCAGGTGAAGGGGAGTGTACCCAGCACTAGAGCGTACATTAACATCCACAGGGACATTGTTCTGCTTGGCATGCTCCAGTAGCTGTGTCAACAGCTCCTCGTTGCCCTGCTTGGCAGCCCAGTGGAGGCAGGAGAAGCCCGTCACAAAGTCCCTCTTGGTCAGCAGGCTGGGGTCCAGGATGAGCAGCGGATACAGACTGTCCCACTGGCCGTCCGAGGCACACAGCATCCACTCGTGCTCCAGGGGGTCCAGGGCCACTGAGACACAGTCCCCGTCTGCAGACGACAGCAGAGAGGTGGAGTCACCGTCGCTCCTGACAGAGTCTCTGAGACGAGAGCTGCGGTTGATCAGAGACCGACGTACCTGGAGACAGGCAAAGACAGAAAGGAACATTTAGTAGGCTACATCTCAGAAATGGCAGCCTAAACAACCTTAGACCAGAACCAGTGTGGAAAATCTGTAAATACAATAGAATAAAATAAAAGTGTGAGTAGTCTACCTGTGGGGAGCTGCTCATCATCAGCTCTATGAAGTTCCTGCGGCTGCTCTTGGGGGTGTTCCAGTCTCCATCCAGTCCCTCCCACCCACCGTCCTCTGACAGAGCGCTGGTCAGCAGAGCCCTCTGGGAGCCCCGGGAGGTCCTCCTACTTCCCCTCACCTGCACCTGGCCAGCCAACACACTTGAGTCTGTCCCCAGTGCTGGAGCTGACTCTCTCCTCCTCCTGTCTCTTAGCTTCACCTCTCCACCTGAGAAGGTATCATCACTAACTTCTCTAAGCTTCACCTCTGTGACTCCACCTGAGGTAACATCACTAACTCTACCTTCCTCTAGGCAGCATGGATGATGAAGATTACCGTTGGATTCCATGTCATTATCAAGCCAATATAGGGCGTCGGGTGCATTTGAGTCTTTTTCAGGTGAATCACATTTATCACTAGAATGTCCGTTTCCATCTCGGGTGACATTGCTGCTCCCACCCCGTTCTCCAGATTCAGATAGTGGGCGGTCCCTACCACACACTCCGTTGCCGTTACACTCTCCATCGTTGCCAGGGTCTGTGTGCTTCACGGAGCTTGTGCTGTTTTCCTTCAAACACACGAATTTCACTCCATCCTCCAGTTTTATGAAAGCAACGCTGTCAACGTGACGGTTCAACCTTTCATTGAACAGTGTTTTCTTTGACCCATCACTTTTCCACACTGATTCAAAATGATCAATCAGGTCCATATGTCTGACCAACCCTCCTCTCTCCGTTAGGAACTCCAGGACGGCTTGTTCTGTGCATTCGGTCGCCATTTAGAATAAATTGTGGAAATAGCCAACACAATAATAACGATTTAAAATGTTTCTTTCCTACGTTGCATCGTTTCATCCGTGCATCACTGACAGGTCTCTGAAGTACGGCGATAACAGCAAATTCATTATCACCATCATCCTAATCCCTACTCTCCGATTCTCTCCTCCAAGAGACAACCCGTGTGTGACAGACAGGGGTCGCAGTAGCATCAAAACATCATCCCCTCCCATAGCAACGTAATTAGAGATCAGTGAAACTGGCATACTTGTATGGCCATTTTGGATCCAAAGTTCTGTTTGAAATTAACAGGGGTTCCATCCATGACAGAGCCACCATGGTAACAGTGGAAGGTTTTCATGTGGATGATACCATTGTGTTTAAAGAAGGGGTTACCAATAATTCATCTAAATGCAACGTTATCTACACTCATACAAACCGCTGCTGTTCACAAAGAAAGTGAAAAATTCCCGAAATGTAGCCTAAAATTGCGTTTTATTTATGTGAATTGCAGAGTAAAAAAAATAGGGGTTCAACAAGGGTTCTTCTAAGATCATCAAAGTTCCTTGAATAACCTTGGGGTTCTTGACACCGAAAAATGCCCCCAAAAGGTTCTTCCAAGAACAGTCCTAGCTTGCTTGCTTGCTATTATGAAAATCGAATTCTTGCTTGCGCCGTGCCTAAGAACACCCCTTAGCCGTGAGATATTGGCCATATATCACAAACCCCCGAGGAGCCTTATTGCTATTATAAACTGGTTGCCAACGTAATTAGAGCAGTAAAACGAAATATTTTGTCATACCCGTGGTGGTTTGATATACCATGGCTTTCAGCCAATCAGAATTCAGGGTTCAAACCACCCAGTTTATAAAGGGAAATGCACGCTTTGGAATGCCATTCAAGGCTATCTGAAAGGAGTATTCAACAATGCATGGTATAAGTTAAAATATGATAAATACTATTGCTGCATTGGGCGCAGATGACTAAACTGCTCCCTTATTTGTGTGTGTCTATGTCTACAGGTATACTGACGAGGAGGCACACAAATGTATGTACAATTGGTATTGGTTTGCTGCATAATGTTATGCAGATCACATGTATCATCTAGTTAATTGTAATGGTTTCTCTAAAACCTTGGAGGACTCTTCAATGAAGATCCCAAAGGACTCTACATTATGGACAGGGTATGTGTATGAAAACCGTTGTCAAAAGTGACTCGTTTTTTTGACCACATATACCAAGGTATGAATACTGTCATGTGTACGTTTTGTTAATCATCTGTATAATTATATTTTTTGTACTCACAAACTTCATCCTCCCTACACCTCTGATGAATATAACAGGAAACCTGTTCGATCACCATGCACTGCAAAATGATTCTGGCTATGGATAGCATACAGAGGACATTCAACACATTAACATCAACATGCAAGGTGATGTAACCATTGGATTTGGGGCTCTGCTGGGAGATTACCTCATATTTGGTTTTAAAATGTTGCTTTGCCATTAAAATTATAATAAACACGGACAACTAAAATATTGTGTTATTGTTATGCTGATTAATAATAATAATAATAATAATAATCAGATATTTTTCTACGTTTCTTCTGCTGTGTCCTGGTGTGCATTCAGCAGGATACAATGTTTTGGAATGTTCAGATATAACTATGTAATGTAGCTAGAACAAACATGCTTCTCCGACAAGGAATCATTTCTTCTCTATTCATTTGGCATTTCTGTTGGCATTTCTATCTGCAACGTTTGGCAAATGAACGTGGCCCTGGCCATTGTCCTCATGGAAATATTTGTGGCTGCAGTGTAGTACTGAGACACTAGAGGGCGCGAAACAACTGCTTTAAACTATAGAGAGAAACTTCCATGCACTATGATACATTTCTCGTTCAAAAGTATTTCTCATCCTCATTATATAATTAATATATTAAATAACGACCTATAGAACACTCAGAATAACAACAAAGAAAACTAGATATTTTCATCAATCTCTGAAGAATGTATGCTTTATTCTTTTCAGCTATGTTTCTGTAGACTATTTAAAGGGTGTTTACTGGCCTACTGAGATGATCTATGATCTTCAGTGTTCTCTTCATGAAGCTCTATGCCCTTCTCACCTTCTCCTGACACCCTGCTGTGCTGCCTGGCTGACTGCCACACACACAGGTCTGGAATGTGGCCAGTTGATGCTGTGGAATCTACATAAATACAGTATCTGCAGCAGCTGAGCTGTGTGTGTGTTTGTTTGTATATAGAGGTTTTAGGCTTGGTGGGGGACTGAACCTATCTTGTGCCGGACCAGGGGTGTTTGTGTGTGTGTGGAAACAGTGGATGAAGCATGTGCGTGGGTAGTGGGTTGGAGTGGGAGGTGGGCTGGGTTGACCGTGTTGAGGAGGATGGGATATCTGGGTTGGGGTGACTTTCACTGTATCCTGAATAGAAACACACCAACACAGAACCTGGCATGCTGAAGTGCTGTTGGCATCAGAGAAGTGTTGACTAGAATGGTGATCAGTGTCCTTACAGTCCAGTTTCCTAAACACACACACACCTCTCTACCCTGTGATGACACACATACACACAGTGTCACACACACACACACACACACACAGCTCTCCACCTATATAGCATGCGTGTCAGCCAGGCCTTAGCTTCACTCTAAATGCAAATAGGTGTGAGGTGATTATTCCTGACAGCCTTGCTGTCACCTACCTCCACTGGGACAGAGAGAGGGAGGAAATAAGAGGAGAGGGAAGTGATGGATAGGAGGGAGGGGAGGCAGTAGTGAGATAGCATGTTTGTCAACAGGCACGAGGCGAGACAGGTTGTATTAAAACAAAGGCATTTATTGCAAAAATGCACTTGACATGAAAAACCAACCAAACCACAAGGTCATCATTACGAGACAATGTTTAATGATCACATGATCACATGGTAGAACGCTGGTCACCAGCGGAGGGCAACTCTGGCACCCACGAAATATAAATAATCTGGACAATATACAGTATCAGTCAAAAGTTTGGACACAGCAACTCATTCAAGGGTTTTTCTTTATTTTTACTATTTTCTACATTGTAGAATAATAGT
Organism: Salvelinus alpinus; assembly: GCF_045679555.1. Taxonomy (NCBI): domain Eukaryota; kingdom Metazoa; phylum Chordata; class Actinopteri; order Salmoniformes; family Salmonidae; genus Salvelinus; species Salvelinus alpinus. The sequence continues at coordinate 26,147,598 of NC_092105.1, read as the reverse complement.
GAAGACATCAATACTATGAAATAACACAAATGGAATCACGTAGTATGTAGATTTGATTTGATTAGTAACTTCTTTTTTTTTAACAAACCTAAATATATGATATATTTCCCATTCTTAAAAGTAGCCACTCTTTGCCTTGATGACAGCTTTGCACACTCATAGCATTCTCTCAACCAGAATCATGAGGTAGTCACCTGGAATGCATTTCAATTAACAGGTGTGCCTTGTTAAAAGTTAATTTGTGGAAATGTTTTCCTTCTTAATGCGTTGTGTTGTGACAAGGTAGGGGTGGTATACAGAAAATAGCCCAATTTGGTAAAATACCAAGTCTATATTATGGCAAGAACAGCTCAAATAAGCAAAGAGAAACAATAGTCTATCAATACTTTTAAGACATGAAGGTCAGTCAATTTGGAAACATTTCAAGACCTTTGAAAGTTTCTTCAAGTGTAGTCTCAAAAACTGTCAAGCGCTATGATGAAACTGTCTCTCATGAGGACCGCCACAGGAAAGGAAGACCCAAAGTTACCTCTGCTGCAAAGGATAAATTCATTAGAGTTACCAGCCTCAGAAATTGCAGCCCAAATAAATGCTTCACAGAATTCAAGTAACAGACAAATCTCAACATCAACTGTTCAGAGGAGACTGCTGATCTCCACATGTGTGGTTCCCACCGTGAAGCATGGAGGAGGAGGTGTGATGGGGGTGCTTTGTTGGTGACACTGTTGGTGATTTATTTAGAATTGAAGGGACACTCAACAAGCATGTCTACCACAGCATTCTGCAGCGATACGCCATCCCATCTTTTTTGTGCTTAGTGGGACTATCATTTGTTTTTCAACAGGAAAATGACCCAAAACACACCTCTAGGCTGTGTAAGGGCTATTTGACCAAGAAGGAGAGTGATGGAGTGCTGCATCAGATGACCTTGCCTCCACAATCACCCGACCTCAACCCAATTGAGATGGTTTGGGACGAGATGGACCGCAGAGTGAAGGAAAACCAGCCAACAAGTGCTCAGCATATGTGGGAATTCCTTCAAGACTGTTGGAAAAGCATTCCAGGTGAAGCTGGTTGAGAGAATGCCAAGAGTATGCAAAGCTGTCATCAAGGCAAAGGGTAGCTACTCTGAAGAATGTAAAATATAAAATATATTTTGGTTACTACATGATTCCATGTGTTATTTCATAGTTTTGATGTCTTCACTATTATTCTACAATGTAGAAAATAGTACAAATAAAGAAAAACCCTTGAATGAGTAGGTGTGTCCAAACTTTTGACTGGTACTGTATAAATATATATATATATATATATTCTTTATTTTCTGTTGCAGTAATGTAACACTTTTCTTGTAACACTTCTCTCACAGTTAGACAGCATTAGATTCAGCATGAGAAGTCAGTGGTACAGTACTCACACCAGACAATCTGTAAGGTCTTGTCAGTGATACAGTACTCACACCAGACAATCTGTAAAGTCTTGTCAGTGATACAGTACTCACACCAGACAATCTGTAAAGTCTTGTCAGTGGTACCGCACTCACACCAGACAATCTGTAAAGTCTTGTCAGTGATACAGTACTCACACCAGACAATCTGTAAAGTCTTGTCAGTGGTACTGCACTCACACCAGACAATCTGTAAAGTCTTGTCAGACAAACCAGAAAGACAGTTGACCTGAACACACTGACTCATGGGAACACCGGGGAGCAGGAATAGCAAGATGGGCGATGTGTGGTGACTGAATCATGTGGAAGTGCTGCATCTCCAACAAGGAGGTGATTTAGCTCCACAGACAAATAGTAGAAACAGACAAACAGGCTGGCATTTTGGGTTCAGTAGAAACAGGGTTACAGCTGGTTCATCTGGGGCTACGGGTTGCTTCTGGACCGGGTTTCACTCTATTCTCTCTCTCTCTCGGAGGAGGAGGGGAGAGACTGGGACCCATCCAGTCCTTTCACGTCACAGTGTGTGTGTTGGTGTGTGTGTGCGTGTGTGTGTGTGTATGTGTGTGTGTATGTGTGTGTATGTGTGTGTGTATCAGGGCTTGATGGAAAGGCTCTAATCTCATCTGAATCTCTGGGTGTTTAAAGTCATCTGTCTGTCACCCAACTCAGGGATTACCCAGACTCCCCTGCTGCTGCTACTCGAATCAGAACCAGATGGTCTCACACACACAAGGGTGTGCTTTGTGCTGAGACGGAGTGTGCTGTCTGTCAATTGTAGATCTAGTCTCATCTGTGCTGTAGCCAACTTGTTCTGGCCTTCCTAACTCTGTGTGCTTCTGTTTCACTATGTCTTCCTGACCTGTAGACTTATCTGCTTTACTCTTCTAAACCAGTTGATCCTACTTCTGTTGTTGAACAGTTGTTTTGTGCTGAGTCAATGAGACAGTAGTTGTGTGCATAGATAGGAGTGGACCACTGTTGTGTGCTTAACCAATGAGAGAGGAATACTGCTGTGTGCTTAGCCAATAAAAAAGGACCACCATTGTGTGCTTAGCCAATGAAAGAGGAGTACTGTTGTGTGCTTCGCCAGTGAAATAGGAGGTTTGATGTAGCTTGCCAGACGTGAGGTATGTTTAAGACCATTTGAGACCATTGGTGTGCTTTCTGACCCGTTGTTGAGCTGCCACATGGCTGGTATTAACCACTGCTGGTCACACGCGCATTCACTCACACGCGCATTCACTCACACGCACACGCACACACGCGCGCGCACGCACGCGCGCACACGCACACGCACACCGACCAGAAGGAACAAGTATCAGGTAAGCCAGGGTCTTTAGGTGCTTCTGTAACCAGTCCGGCCTGTCTCTAGCCATACCACACATTCATTTGGACACTCATGTTTAGAGCATATACACACTGAAGCAGTAGAAAAATACTATGCACCGCCTGATGATGTCAACATCATAAGTCATTGATGAGGTTGATGAAGGACCCCTCCCATAGCTGTCCTGGGAGTGCCTGCGTGGATAAAGGCCCCTGCTCCTATGAGGCTGGTTGGAGCTGGGGTGGCGGTGTGTGTTGTGTTTTGTGTGTGTGGGTATTACTATCTTTGTGGGTACCGGAAATCCTCACAAGGATAGTAAAAAAAAAGGAAAATGATCCCCCATGGGGACATTTCCCAGGTCCTTACGAGGTCTTAGGCTATTTTAGGCGTAGAGGTTAGGTTTAGGGTTAGGGTTACAATTAGGGTTAGGGTTTGAATTAGAGTTAAGGGTTAGGGGTTAAGGTTAGGGTAAGGGTTAGGTTTAGTGTTAGGGTTAGGGAAAATAGGTTTATGGAAAGTAGGATTTTGAATTGAAATCACATTTAGGTCCCCACAAGGATAGTAAAACATACAGTTGATGTCAGAAGTTTACATACACCATAGCCAAATACATTTAAACTCAGTTTTTCACAATCCCTGACTTTTAATCCTAGTAAAAATTCCCAGTCTTAGGTCAGTTAGGATCACCACTTTATATTAAGAATGTGAAATGTCAGAATAATAGTAGGAAGAATGATTTATTTCAGCTTTTATTTCTTTCATCATATTCCCAGTGGGTCAGAAGTTTACATACACTCAATTCGTATTTGGTAGCATTGCCTTTAAATCGTTTAACTTGGGTCAAACATTTCGGGTAGCCTTCCTCAAGCTTCCCAAAATAACTTGGGTGAATTTTGTCCCATTCCTCCTGACAGAGCTGGTGTAACTGAGTCAGGTTTGTAGGCCTCCTTGCTTGCACACGCTTTATCCGTTCTGCCCACAAATTTTCTATTGGATTGAGGTCAGGGCTTTGTGATGGCCACTCCAATACCTTGACTTTGTTGTCCTTAAGCCATTTTGCCACAACTTTGGAAGTATGCCATTTGGAAGACCCATTTGCGACCAAGCTTTAACTTCCTGACTGATGTCTTGAGATTTTGCTTCAATATATCCACATACTTTTCCTACCCCATGATGCCATCTATTTTGTGAAGTGCACCAGTCCCTCCTGCAGCAAAGCATCCTCACAACATGATGCTGCCACCACCGTGCTTCACGGTTGGGATGATGTTCTTCTGCTTGCAAGCATCCCCCTTTTTCCTCCAAACATAACAATGGGCATTATGGCCAAACAGTTCTATTTTTGTTTCATCAGACCAGAGGACATTTCTCCAAAAAGTATGATCTTTGTCCTCATGTACAGTTGCAAATGGTAGTCTGGCTTTTTTATGGAGGTTTTGGAGCAGTGGCTTCTTCCTTGCTGTGTGGCCTTTCAGGTTATGTTGATATAGGACTTGTTTTACTGTGGATATAGATACTTTTGTACCTGTTTCCTCCAGCATCTTCACAAGGTCCTTTGCTGCTGTTCTGGGATTGATTTGCACTTTTCGCACCAAAGTTTGTTCATCTCTAGGAGACAGAACATGTCTCCTTCCGGAGCGGTATGATGGCTGCGTCGTCCCATGGTGTTTATACTTGCGTACTATTGTTTGTACAGATGAACGTGGTACCTTCAGGCATTTGGAAATTGCTCCCAAGGATGAACCAGACTTGTGGAGGTCTACAATTTTTTTCTGAGGTCTTGGCTGATTTCTGTTGATTTTCCTATGATGTCAAGCAAAGAGGCACTGAGTTTGAAGGTAGGCCTTGAAATACATCCACAGGTACACCTCCAATTGACTCAAATTATGTCAGTTAGCCTATCAGAAGCTTCTAACACCATGACATCATTTTATGGAATTTCCCAAGCTGTTTAAAGGCAAAGTCAACTTAGTCTATGTAAACTTCTGACCCACTGGTATTGTGATACAGTGAATTATAAGTTAAATAATCTGTCTGTAAACAATTGTTGGAAAAATGACATGTGTCATTCACAAAGTAGATGTCCTAACCGACTTGCCAAAACTATAGTTTGTTAACAAGAAATTTGTGGAGTGGTTCAAAAACAAGTTTTAATGACTCCAACCTAAGTGTATGTAAACTTCCAACTTCAACTGTATGCTCTGTGTGTTTGTGTGTGTGTGTGTGTGTGTGTGTGTAGCGATCCTCTTCAGAAGATTTCTACGAAGCTGCCGGGGAAGAGCCCAGTGCGTCCAGTCCTCTGCAGAGTGCCTTTGTACCAGCCATCTTCTCTCTTCTTATGAACAAACACCACGTCTCCCTCTCTCAGCTCGATCTCTGCCTCGCTCTGAGGGGGGTAGGGCACAACCACACGATACCTAGGGAGGGAGAGTTATGAATAATGATGCACTGTAACTCGGCTGCTCTCAGAGAAAAAATACATGTCTGTGTAAACCAGAGGAGCTATAGCTCACAGTGACCGCTGAAGGACTGATAACCTACAGCTAGTATCAAACTCCAAGCTGTGAGTGTGTGTGTGTCTGTGTGTGTGTGTCTGTGTGCGCGCTAGTGCTTGCGCGTGCTTGCACTTTCTTGCGCTTGCTTGCATGTGTGTGTGCTGGAGGGCACTATTATCTCTGACACACACCGATGGAATGCAAATTAATTAAAATGCAAATTAATTACTTAAAAATCATACAATGTGATTTTCTGGATTTTTGTTTTAGATTCCGTCTCTCACAGTTGAAGTGTACCTATGATAAAAATGACAGACCTCTACATGCTTTGTAAGTAGGAAAACCTGCAAAATCGGCAGTGTATCAAATACTTGTTCTCCCCACTGTATATAGTGCATTTGGAAAGTATTCAGACCCTTTCCACATTTTGTTACGTTACAACCTTATTCTAAAATTGATTAAATTAATTGTTTTCCTCATCAATCTACACACAATACCCCATAATGACAAAGTGAAAACAGACGGAAGCTACTCCTCAGTAAAAGGCACATGACAGCCCGCTTGGAGTTTGCCAAAAAGCACCTAAAGGACTCTCAGACCATGAGAAACAAGATTCTCTGGTCTGATGAAACCAAGATTGAACTCTTTGGCCTGAATGCCAAGTGTTACATCTGGAGGAAACCTGGAACTCCCTACTGTCAAGCATGGTGGTGGCAGCATCATGCTGTGGGGATGTTTTTCAGCTGCAGGGACTGGGAGACAAGTCAGGATCCTTGATGAAAACCTGCTCCGGAGTGCTCAGGACCTCAGACTGAGTCCAAGGTTCACCTTCCAACAGCCAAAGCACACAGCCAAGACAACGCAGGAGTGGCTTCGGGATAAGTCTCTGAATGTCCTTGAGTGGTCCAGCCAGAGCCTGGACTTGAACCCGATTGAACATCTCTGGAGAGACCTGAAAATAGCTGTGCAGTGACGCTCCCCATCCAACCTGACAGAGATTGAGAGGATCTGCAGAGAAGAATGGGAGAAACTCCCCAAATACAGGTGTGCCAAGCTTGAAGTGTCATACCCAAGAAGACTTGAGGCTGTAATCGCTGCCAAAGGTGCTTCAACAAAGTACTGAGTAAAGGGTCTGAATATTTATGTAAATGTAATATTTACTTTTTTTTTAATCAATTTGCAAACATTTCTAAAAACCTGTCATTGCTTTGTCAACAATGTAATCCATTTTCGAATAAGTCTGTAACCTAACAAAAATGTGTACATTTGAATAGTTCCTGAATGCACTCAATAGTACATGAAATCGGACAAATGTAAGCACCCAGCTAATTATTATAATTACCCCCAAGCTATACGACTGCTAAATACACTGAACAAAAATATAAACACAACATGTAAACACAACATAGCATATAAAGTTTGTGTTTCATGAGCCGAAATAAAAGATCCCAGAAATTTTCCACACGCACAAAAAGCTTATTTCTGTAAAATGTTGTGCACAAATTAGTTTACATCCCTCTTAGTGAGCATTTCTCCTTTGTCAAGATAATACATCCACCTGACAGGTGTGGCATATCAAGAAGCTGATTAAACAGCATGATCATTACACAGCTGAACCTTGTGCTGCTGGACAAAAAAGGCCACTCTAAAATGTGCAATTTTGTCATACAGCACAATGCCACAGATGCAATTGGCATGCTGATTGCAGGAACGTCCACCAGAGATCGTTTAGAGAATTTGGCAGTACGTCCAACTGGCCTCACAACCGCAGACCATGTGTAACCATGCCAGCCCAGGACCTCCACATCCTGCTTCGTCACCTGCGGGATCGTCTGAGACCAGCCACCTGGACAGCTGATGAAACTGTGGATTTGCACAACCAAAGAATTTCTGGACAAACTATCAGGAACCGTCACAGGGAAGCTCATCTGCATGCGCATCGTCTTCACCATGGTCTTGACCTGACTGCAGTTCGTCGTCGTAACTGACTTCTGTGGGCAAATACTCACCTTCGATGGTCACTGGCACTCTGGAGAAGTGTGCTCTAACGGATGAACACCTGTTTCAACTGTACCAGGCAGATGACAGACAGTGTGTATGGTGTCGTGTGGGCGAGTGGGTTTCTGATGTTAATGTTGTGAACAGAGTGCCCCATGGTGGCGGTGGGGTTGTGCTATGGGCAGGCATAAGCTACGGACAACAAACACAATTGCATTTTATCAATGGCAATTTGAATGATATGAGATACTGTGACGAAATCCTGAGGCCCATCATCGTGCTATTCATCCGCCGCCATCACCTCATGTTTCAGCATGATAATGCACAGCCCCATGTCGCAAGGATCCGTACACAATTCCTGGAAGCTGAAAATGTCCCAGTTCTTCCATGGCCTGCATGCGCACCAAACATGTCACCCATTGAGCATGTTTGGGATGCTCTGGATCGATGTGTATGACAGCATGTTCCAGTTCCCGCCAATATCCAGTAACTTCGCATAGCCATTGAAGAGGAGTGGGACAACATTCCACAGTCCACAATCAACAGCCTGATCAACTCTATGTGAAGGAGATATAAGGCAAATGGTGGTCACACCAGATGCTGACTGGTTTTCTGATCTACTCCCTTACCTTTTTTCAAAAAGGTATCTGTGACCAATAGATGCATATCTGTATACCCAGTCATGTGAAATCTGTAGATTAGAGCCTAATGAATTTATTTCAATTGACTGATTTCCTTATATGAACTGTAACTCAGTAACATTTTTGAAATTGTTGCATGTTGCGTTTATATTTTTGTTCAGCATAGTTAATTAGTTAAATAGTTAACCAATAGCTACCCAGAATATCTTCATTGACCCTTTTTGCACTAATCTCTTTTGACTCATCACATACGCTGCTGTTACTGTTTATTATCTACCTCGCTGCCTAGTCACTTTATCCCTACCTATATGTACATATCTTCCTCAATTACCTTGTACCCCTGAACATGGACTCGGTACTGGTACCTGGTAAATAGACAAGTTATCGTTACTCATTGTGTATTTATTCCTTGTGTTATTATTATAATATTTTTTTGCATTGTTGGGAAGGGCCCGTTAGTAAGCATTTCACTGTTAATCTACACCTGTTGTTTACCAAGCATGTGACAAATAAAATTAGATTAGATTTTTGGACAAACACACATACACACACTCTAACACACGCACTCTACACACACACACATTGTAATGCTGTCGTATTGTGGATTTTATATTGTACATTTAACAGAGTAATAATGTAATAATGTCTTGTGTTATTTATGATGTATAGGGATCCTAATAAATACTACTCAATACTGTATACGTATACCTCTCTCTGGACAGGGTGTGTGTATGAGAGTGTGTGTAACCACAATACTGTATACGTATACCTCTCTCTGGACAGGGTGTGTGTATGAGAGTGTGTGTAACCACAATACTGTATACGTATACCTCTCTCTGGACAGGGTGTGTGTATGAGAGTGTGTGTAACCACAATACTGTATATGTATACCTCTCTCTGGAGAGGGTGTGTGTATGAGAGTGTGTGTAACCACAATACTGTATACGTATACCTCTCTCTGGACAGGGTGTGTGTATGAGAGTGTGTGTAACCACAATACTGTCTATGTATACCTCTCTCTGGACAGGGTGTGTGTATGAGAGTGTGTGTAACCACAATACTGTATATGTATACCTCTCTCTGGACAGGGTGTGTGTATGAGAGTGTGTGTAACCACAATACTGTATACGTATACCTCTCTCTGGACAGGGTGTGTGTATGAGAGTGTGTGTAACCACAATACTGTATATGTATACCTCTCTCTGGACAGGGTGTGTGTATGAGAGTGTGTGTAACCACAATACTGTATATGTATACCTCTCTCTGGACAGGGTGTGTGTATGAGAGTGTGTGTAACCACAATACTGTATACGTATACCTCTCTCTGGACAGGGTGTGTGTATGAGAGTGTGTGTAACCACAATACTGTATACGTATACCTCTCTCTGGACAGGGTGTGTGTATGAGAGTGTGTGTAACCACAATACTGTATACGTATACCTCTCTCTGGACAGGGTGTGTGTATGAGAGTGTGTGTAACCACAATACTGTATACGTATACCTCTCTCTGGACAGGGTGTGTGTATGAGAGTGTGTGTAACCACAATACTGTATACGTATACCTCTCTCTGGACAGGGTGTGTGTATGAGAGTGTGTGTAACCACAATACTGTATATGTATACCTCTCTCTGGACAGGGTGTGTGTATGAGAGTGTGTGTAACCACAATACTGTATATGTATACCTCTCTCTGGACAGGGTGTGTGTATGAGAGTGTGTGTAACCACAATACTGTATACGTATACCTCTCTCTGGACAGGGTGTGTGTATGAGAGTGTGTGTAACCACAATACTGTATACGTATACCTCTCTCTGGACAGGGTGTGTGTATGAGAGTGTGTGTAACCACAATACTGTATACGTATACCTCTCTCTGGACAGGGTGTGTGTATGAGAGTGTGTGTAACCACAATACTGTATATGTATACCTCTCTCTGGACAGGGTGTGTGTATGAGAGTGTGTGTAACCACAATACTGTATACGTATACCTCTCTCTGGACAGGGTGTGTGTATGAGAGTGTGTGTAACCACAATACTGTATACGTATACCTCTCTCTGGACAGGGGTTTGGGTTCAGGCCGGAGGGCCAGCAGTGCGTTTCCGGTGCGGGGCGTCGGGGGCGACCGGGGGAAGTTGAGGTCGAGGGATCCTGACTTCCTGTGCAGAGGCTCTAACCCCATGGCCCCCACCATCTCACTCTCAATTGGACAAGACCCGGCACGCCCCTGAGCTTCCATTGGACAGGAGCCAGAGCGGGTGTGATGTGGGAGGACGGCACCCGACAGGGGGAGGGTCGGGGGGGAGGATGGGGGAGAGCGCGATGACTTCTTCTTGGCCGCGGCTCCCGAGAGAAGCTTTAGCAGACCTCCTTTCTTCTCTTTCTGCAGACAGAACGAGACGGAGAAGAGAAGGGGATGATACAATTATAAGTCTCTTCTTTTCACTCATCTACAGACTATCTGTTCTCTTTGTCTGACAGTATCACTCCTGGTCTCAGAGACAGTTAACTGGTATCTACCTGATGTAATAATGACACCTCCTGTTTGCCAGTACAGTATCTGAGATCTGAGTGTAGTTCTCTGACCCGCCACCAGAGAGCAGCACAGCACATATACAGAGCAGATAGATTAGTTTCGATGTATGTGAGGTGGAATTTACTGAGGGTGTGTGTGTGTGTGTGTGTGTGTGTGTGTGTGTGTGTGTGTGTGTGTGTGTGTGTGTGTGTGTGTGTGTGTGTGTGTGTGTGTGTGTGTGTAATCATGTGCCTGTGTGCGTGTTAGAGGTGATGGGTGAGCCAATTATCAGCGCATAATGAGTATGGAGGCGTCTGTGACGGCACAGCAGGACTCATAACACACACGCAAAGACACGCGCGCACACACACCACAAATCTCAAACTCCCTGACACACACAGCTCAATCAGGCAGCAAACTCCAACGCATAATAAGCCAATGCATGTGGGAAATAAAATGGTTAGGAAAGATAGGAGGCTTAATGCTATGAGACTAAATCATACTATAGATGATCCATCACAGCTCATAGCCAAATAATGTTTATCGTGGTCGTTCCCTAGTCTATTTGTCTTAGTCTCTGCCCAGTTTCAGATTAAATCTTATTGCCACAAACTGTCTCATCTTGTGTCTGTGAAGCCAGATAGGCTCCTCTCTCACAGACATCTCTACCATCCATCACTGTCACCGTGGACTCATCTTTAATATACACATCAAGATGAAGACAAAAACACAGACAGCCCTGTTACACTGGTAGTCTGCCTGTTTGTTGTTGGAGGATTCTGCACCATGTCCAGGTGCAAGCAACTTCCCCCCCAACACCTTTTCCCCTAGCTATTCCTTTAATAATCCCTGTCTATATCCTGACTAAATAACATTAGATTTGATTTGATTTGACTATGGCATCATGTTGAAATATTTTAAAGCAGTGTGATGTGGGAACCAGGAGAGCATGGAGCATGGAGAGAAAGAAGAGATGAGAGGACAGAAAGAGACAGCTAGATGACTCACCTTCTCTGGTTTTGGGGGGACTGCCCCCTGGGCGTTGCTGTGGGAGGGGCCAGGTGAGGGTGGCTGGAAGGGATTGGTTGATTCTCCATTGAGCAGGGCAGCACTGGCGTTGGGAGGGGTAAGGCATGAGAGGGGAGAGGAACGGGGAAGGAGAGGGGAGGAGAGGCAGGAGAGGGGGCGCGAGGCAGGGGAGGAGAGGGGGGAAGGGCCAGGGGACACCATGGACATTGGGCGAGCCGATTGGCCAGCGCAGCGCGAGGGGGAGGAGTTCTGACGTCGGAGAGGAGAGATGGCCGCTGTGGGACGCTCTGGGCTGCTGGCGGGCGGGCTGTGGACTGAACAAACACATTACACACTATAACACACTCTTATATAGTATTACACAGTATCTTACTGTTACTAGACACCACCTACATCCTGTTCCTGCTGTCATCAGAGCTGGCAGTTTGAACTCACATAGTCTACCTATGGCGATACTTTCTTTTGTAATGGATACCAGATGTGTTGATTTGTGTGAGTGAGAAAGAAAGAGAGAGAGAGAGGAGGTGGGGAGAGATTGAGTTCTGTGCTCTATTATTACGCCTCCACTAAACAACAGCAGTGATGTCACTGAGGAAGGAGTGTGTGTGTGTGTGTGTGTGTGTGTGTGTGTGTGTGTGTGTGTGTGTGTGTGTGTGTGTGTGTGTGTGTGTGTGTGTGTGTGTGTGTGTGTGTGTGTGTGTGTGTGTGTGTGTGTGTGTTATTCTGGGAAGCGATTCCACACTGTGCACTCATAAGGCTCCCAGGAGAAACTTTAAATACCATCATGTTCTCCGTGACGGAGAGAGGGAAGGAGGGAGAGAGGGAAGGAGGGAGAGAGAGGCCAGATATAAGAGAGATGGATAAAATGTACAGCACTAGAACCTGAATCATCTTTGTGTGTGTGTGAGTATCTTTGTGTGTATGTACAGTACCAGTCAAAAGTTTGGACGCACCTACTCATTCAAGGGTTTTTCTTTATTTTTACTATTTTCTACATTGTAAAATAATAGTGAAGACTTCAAAACTATGAAATAACACATATGGAATCATGTAGTAACCAAAAATATTAAAAGGTTACTATATTTTATAATATATTTTATATTTGAGATTCTTCAAAGTAGCCAGTCTTTGCCTTGAGGACAGCTTTGCATACTCTTGGAATTCTCTCAACCAGCTTCACCTGGAATGCTTTTCCAGGTGAACAAATGAAGGTCCCAAATGATAGTTTCACTAAGCACAAACCGGATGGGATGGCTTATCACTGCAGAATGCAATGGTAGCCATGCTGGTTAAGTGTGCCTTGAATTCTAAATAAATCACAGACAGTGTCACCAGCAAAGCACTCCCGCACCATCACACATTATCTTCCATGCTTCACAGTGGGAACCACACATGCGGAGATCATCTGTTCACCTACTCTGCGTCTCACAAAGACACAGCGGTTGGAACCAAAAATCTTACATTTGGACTCATCAGATCAAAGGACAGATTTTGTCACGTTCTGACCATAGTTCTTTTGTGTTTTCTTTGTTTTAGTGTTGGTCAGGACGTGAGCTGAGTGGGCATTCTATGTTGTGTGTCTAGTTTTCCTGTTTCTGTGTTTGGCCTGATATGGTTCCCAATCAGAGGCAGGTGTTAGTCGTTTGTCTCTGATTGGGAGCCATATTTAGGTAGCCTGTTTTGTGTTGGGTTTTGTGGGTGGTTGTTTTCTGTCTTTGTGTCTCTGCACCAGATAGGACTGTTTCGGTTTTCACGTTTTGTTGTTTATTTATTTTGTAGTGTTCAAGTTTATAGTCTTCATTAAACATGATGAACATTGGCTACGCTGCGCTTTGGTCCTCTCCTTCGTCCACAGAAGAAAACCGTTACAGATTTCCACCAGTTTAATGTCCATTGCTCGTGTTTCTTGGCCCAAGCAAGTCTCTTCTTCCTAATGGTGTCCAACAGTTGATGTTGAGATGGGTCTGTTACTTTAACTCTGTGAAGCATTTATTTGGGCTGCAATTTCTGAGGCTGGTAACTCTAATGAACTAATCCTCTGCAGCAGAGGTAACTCTTGGTCTTCCTTTCCTGTGGCGGTCCTCATGAGTGCTAGTTTCATCATAGAGCTTCATGTTTTTGCGACTGCACTTGAAGAAACTTTCAAAGTTCATTAAACTTTCCGGATTGACTAACCTTAATATCTTAAAGTAATGATGGACTGTCGTTTCTCTTTGCTTATTTGAGCTGTTCTTGCCATAATATGGACTTGGTCTTTTACCAAATAGGGCTATCTATCAGGAATCAAGGTAAGACCCAGATGCAGACACATCAAATTGACAATGGTTTAATATTTCAACAGGGGCAGGCAATAGACAGGTCAAGGCAGGCAGGGGTCAGTAAACCAGAGGTGGAGCAACGGTACCGGACGGCAGGCAGGATCAGGGGAAGGCAGAGTGGTCAGGAAGGCGGGCTTAGAGTCAGGACAGGCAAGGGTCAAAAACCAGGAGGGCGAGAAAAAGAAAGACTGGGAAAAGCAGGAGCTGATAACAAAAACGCTGGTTGACTTGACAAACAAGATGAACTGGCAACGGACAAACAGAGAACACACGTATAATTACACAGGGGAAGATGGGCAACACCTGGAGGGGGGTGGAGACAATCACAAGGACAGAAGATAGTGTCACAGATCAGCGTGTGACACTATCTTCTGCATACCACCACTACCTTGTCACAACACAACTGATTGGCTGAAACGCATTAAGAAGGAAAGAAATTCCACAAATGAACTTTTAACAATGCACACCTGTTAATTGAAATGCATTTCAGGTGACTACCTCATGAAGCTGGTTGAGAGAATGCCAAGGGTGGCTACTTTGAAGAATATCAAATATATTTTGATTTGATTTTGATTTTAACACTTTTTTGTTTACTACACGATTCCATATGTGTTATTTCATAGTTTTGAAGTCTTCACTATTATTCTACAACGTAGAAAATAGTAAAAATAAAGAAAAACCCTTGAATGAGTATGTGTGTTCAATCTTTTGACTGGTACTGTATGTGCGTGTACCCAGTTGCATGGCAGAGCGGGCCTGGTTAACTGTTTGTTGTCCAGAGCGAAGGCAGTTCTTCAGCTGAGCAGCGGCAGACTGGGGGGAGGAAGGGGAGGCTGCCTTACTCCCCTGTCCCGCCCCTCCCACCTGCCCTGAGAGACAGGAGTTCCGCGAACCACCCACTGCAAACGGAGCTCTGCAGTGAGAGAGAGAGAGCGAGAGAGAGAGACAGAGAGAGGGAGAGGGGAGCCTGAATGGTTCCAGTGAGTCCTGTAAGAATAGTGACCATGATACCATTGACATCAGCTCTAGGATACTATCATCACCATAGCTGCTTATCGACTGCCTGTCACACAGAGCTATGCGTTTTAAAGGGTGTGTGAGAGATAGTGTGTGTGAAAGGAGAGAGTATTTTTCTGAGAAAGAGAGAGAGAGAAAGTATGTGCGTGCGTGTCTCACCTGGACACGGGTGTGACGTAGTTTCCAGGGAAGACACCTGAAGCCGCGGTGCGTAGAGAGGTTCCTTTAAACCACCCGTCCTGACACTTCTCTGTGACGCGGTACATCTCTCCTTTCCTCAGCTCCAACTCATCTGCCTTCTGGGGCTTATACGCATACAGGGCCAGATAGCTGGGATACACAGATCATTCATGATAACAGGATGAAATAATTAGTGGTATTCTTTTCAAATGGTCAAACAAATATGTAATACTCCCACATAAAAAGAGGTTCCGTACAATTGTCTCATGAACTCAAATCCAAATGGCTGGAGTAAAGAAAAATGTTGACTTCACTGTCCAAATACTGTTGGAGGGTACTGTATGGCTGAATATATGTCTGATATATGAATGTATAGGTCTGAATATATGTCTGAAGAATAATAGGAGGGAAGAGTAAACAAGGTCTCCATGCACTGCCTCTGGGTTACTATGGTAACTGGGGGACGTTTTCCCCATAGCAACAGGGCTGGTTGCCAGGTCGGAGATGGAAGTGTCTGACCTCATCAGCGGGACAACCTGCTCTGGATACTGTGTGTGTGTGTGTATGTGTGTTGCCTGCGCCCAGGGAAATATGTAATTAGGTACGACAGCATCTCTATATTCATCTCAGTTTCCGTATCACCATTTAGATAGGACAGCAGCTCAGAGAAAACAGCAAACATTGTCAGGCAACTCATTTACCTATAGATTTACCAGTTAGTGAACCATGCCTGTGTGATGAGTAAACTGTACGTTTCTTGAGTGTGTACTTACATGTTGAGTGGTAGTTGGACCTTGGCTTGAGCCAGCAGTTCTGAGGTGACTGAAGCCACTCTGGGAGGAACCAGAACCCCTACTGAGGAGGGAGAGGGACCAGGGGGAGAGTCCTGTATCCGTGCAGCAGCCCTGGGGTCAGAGGAGCTGATGAGGACAGGGTGGGAGATCTCCATACTGTGTCTGTTGTTGAGCTGTGCTGTCCGCTGCGTCACACTCAGAGCTGTGAAGGAGTGGCGCTTCTTAGCATTCTTCTTCCCCTCTCCTCCTCTCCTCTCCTCTCCTCCTCTCCTCTCCTCCCCTCGCCTCTGGAGGGCGCCATTGCTGCTTCCTGGAGAGGATGGCTTAGGGGAGGGGCCAGAGGAGCAGGGACCCAATGGGAGGCCGGGGGGTGGGTCAGAGCTGGGGCCAGGGACGGGATTGGGTGTCGGCTTGTCAATCTCCATCAACTGTTTGGCTGTTTCATTTAGCTAGAGTGAGGAAGAGAGGAGAAGAGAGGAGAGGAGTGAGGAGGAGAGGAGAAGAGAGGAGAGAGGAGAGGAGAAGAGAGGAGAGAGGAGGAGAGGAGAAGGGAGGAGAGAGGAGGAGAGGAGAAGAGAGGAGGAGAGGAGAGGAGAGAGGAGGAGAGGATCTCAGATCTCCTGGCTCTCAGAGCCCGCCTGCTCTTGTTGGCAGAACTTCAAACCAGCCGCAAAGGATCACACACACACAAAGACACACACACACACACACACACAACCACACGCCGCACCCTTAGGAGTATCTATGTACTCAGTGAAAGAGGAGGAGGAGAGAACAACGTTTGTAATGCAGCTCATATCTGAGAGGATGATAGTAGATCTTGTATTCTGTTCCTGCTAGTCAGATAATATACACACTGAATCTGCCCAGCAACAATACTACTCACTCTACCTCACAGACAGATGCTCAGTCTCACAGTCACAGGTCCTCTCAGTTCACACACACACACACACACACACACACACACACACACACACACACACACACACACACACACACACACACACACACACACACACACACACACACACACACACACACACACACACACACAAAGACACGTTTGTTTTACTATCCTTGTGGGGATCAAACAACTTAATCCCATTCAATCCAATTTTCCCTAACACCTAACTCTAACCTTAACCCCAAAGCCCTGACCCTAAACCTAACCCTAACTCCTAACCCTAATTGTAACCCTAAACCTAATTGTAACCCTAAACCTAACCCTAAAATAGCCTTTTTCCTTGTGGGGACCGGTAAAATGTCCCCTCCTGTCCAAATGTTCCTTGTTTTACTATCCTTGTGAGGACTTCTGGTCCCCACAAGGATAGGAAAACCAAAAACACACACACATACACCCACAAATATACACACACCACAAAGTTCAATGTCAATGTGACATCATACCATTATCAAATCAAATTGTATTTGTCACATGCGCTGAACAGGTGTAGACCTTACAGTAAATGCTTACTCACAAGCCCTTAACCAACAATGCAGTTTTAAGAATATACCTAAAAAAAAGAAAGAGATAAGAATGACAAATAATTAAAGAGCAGCAGTAGATAACAATAGCGGGGCTATATAGAGGGGGTACTGGTACAGAGTCAATGTGTCACTGTGCGGGGCACCGGTGTCTAGGTAATTGAGGTAATGGGGGGGGGGGGGGGGGGGGGCAATGCAAAAAGTCTGTGTAGTCATTTGATTAGCTGTTCAGGAGTCTTATGGCTTGGGGGTAGATGATATTTTGGAGCCTCTTGGACCTAGACTTGGGGCTCCGGTACCGCTTGCCATGCAGTAGCAGGGAGAACATTCTATAACTAGGGTGGTTGGAGTCTTTGACAATTTTTAGGACCTTCCTCAGACACCGCCTGGTATAGAGGTCCTGGATGGCGGGAAGCTTGACACAGGTGATGTACTGGGCCGTACGCATTACGCTCTGTGGTGACTTGCGGTCGGAGGCCGAGCAGTTGCCATACCAGGCAGTGATGCAACCCGTCAGGATGCTCTCAATGGTGCAGCTGTAAAATCTTTTGAGGATCTGAGGACCAATGCCAAATCTTTTCAGTCTACTGAGGGGGAATAGGTTATGTTGTGCCCTCTTCACGACTGTCTTGGTGTGCTTGGACCATGTTACTTTGTTGGTGGTGTGGACGCCAAGGAACTTGAATCTCTCAACCTGCTCCACTACAGCCCCGTCGATGAATGGGGGCGTGCTCGGTCCTCCTTTTCCTGTCGTCCACAATCATCTCCTTTGTCTTGATCACGTTGAGGGAGAGGTTGTTGTCCTGGCACCACACGGTCAGGTCTCTGACCTCCTCCCTATAGGCTGTCTCATCGTTGTCGGTGATCAGGCCTACCATTGTTGTGTCATCAGCAAACTTAATGATGGTGTTGGAGTCGTGCCTGGCCGTGCAGTCATGAGTGAACAGGGAGTACAGGAGGGGACTGAACACGAACCCCTGAGGGGACCCCGTGTTGAGGATCAGCGTGGCGGATGTGTTGTTACCTACCCTTACCACCTGGGGTGCGGCCAATCAGGAAGTCCAGGATCCAGTTGCAGAGGGAGATGGTTAGTCCCAGGGTCCTTAGCTTAGTGATGAGCTTTGAGGACACTATGGTGTTGAACGCTGAATAGCGTCAATGAACAGCATTCTCACATAGGTGTTCCTTTTGTCCAGGTGTGAAAGGGCAGTGTGGAGTGCAATAGAGATTGCATCATCTGTGGATCTGTTGGTGCAGTATGCAAATTGGAGTGGGTCTAAGGTTTCTGGGATAATGGTGTTGACGTGAGCCATGACCAGCCTTTCAAAGCATTTCATGGTTGCAGACGTGAGTGCTACGGGTCGGTAGTCATTTAGGCAGGTTACCTTAGTGTTCTTGGTTACAGGGGCTATGGTGGTCTGCTTGAAACATGTTGGTATTACAGACTCAGACAGGGAGAGGTTGAAAATGTCAGTGAAGACACTTGCTATTTGGTCAGCGCATGCTCAGAGTACACGTTCTGGTAATCCGTCTGGCCCTGTGGCCTGAATGTTTACCTGTTTGAAGGTCTTACATCTGCTGCGGAGAGCGTGATCACATAGTCGTTCGGAACAGCTGATGCTCTTATGCATGTTTCAGTTTTATTTGCCTCAAAGCGAGCATAGAAGTTATTTAGCTCGTCTGGTAGGCTCGTGTCACTGGGTAGCTCTTGGCTGTGCTTCCCTTTATAGTCTGTAATAGTTTGCAAGCCCTGCCACATCCAACGAGCGTCGGAGCCGGTGTAGTACAATTCGATCTTAGTCCTGTATTGACACTTTGTCTGTTTGATAGTTCGTCGGAGGGCATAGCGGGATTTCTTATAAGCTTCCGGGTTAGAGTCCCACTCCTTGAAAGCGGCAGCTCTACCCTTTAGCTCAGTGCGAATGTTGCCAGTAATCCATGGCTTCTGGTTGGGGTATGTACGTACAGTCACTGTGGGGATGACGTCCTCGATGCACTTATTGATAAAGCCAGTGACTGATGGGGTGTACTCCTCAATGCCATCGGAAGAATCACGGAACATATTCCAGTCTGTGCTAGCAAAGCAGTCCTGTAGTTTAGCATCACTGGTGCTTCCTGCTTTAATTTTTGCTTGTAAGCAGGAATCAGGAGGATAGAATTATGGTCAAATTTGCCAAATGGAGGGCGAGGGAACTTTGTCCGCGTCTCTGTGTGTGGAGTAAAGGTGGTCTCTGGATGAGCGTTTTCCTGTTTGCTTATGGCGATATACAGCTCATTGAGTGCAGTTTTGGTGCCAGCATCGGTCTGTGGTGGTATGTAGACAGCTTCAAAAATTACAGATGACAACTCTCTAGGTAGATAGAGTATCTCATGATAAGCTGTAGACCACACTATCTCAGACGAGCAAAACATTGAGACTTCCTTAGATATCGTGCATCAGCTGTTGTGGTACTTTCAGCACATCCCATTTATTTTCCAGCAATTGAACATTAGCTAGCAGGGCGGAAGGCAAGGGCAGATTAGCCACTCGTCGTCTGATCCTCGCAAGGCACCCTTATCTTTTTCCACGAAATCTCAGTTTCCTTCTCCAGCGAATCACAGGGATCTGGGCCTGGTTGGGTGTCTGTAGTAGTATATCCCTCCCGTCCGACTCATTGAAGAAGAATTCTTCATCCAGTTTGAGGTGAGCAATCGCAGTTCTGATGTCCAGAAGCTCTTTTCGGTCATAAGAGACGGTAGCAGCAACATTATCTACAAATCAAGTTACGAACAACGCGAAAAAACAAACAAAATAGCATGGTTGGTTAAAACCTCTTAAGGACCGGACCCTTTTTTTCAGTTTTCGCATAAAATGACATACCCAAATATAACTGCCTGTAGCTCAGGCCCTGAAGGAAGGATATGCATTTTCTTGGTGCCATTTGAAAGGAAACACTGAGGTTTGTGGAAATGTGAAAGGAATGTAGGAGAATATAACACATTAGATCTGGTAAAAGATAATACAAAGAAAAAAACTACCGTTTTTTTGGTTGTTGTTGTACCATCATCTTTGCAATGCAAGAGAAAGGCCATAATGTATTATTCCAGCCCAGGTGCAAGTTAGATATTGGCCACTAGATGGCAGCAGTGTATGTGCAAAGTTTTAGACTGATCCAATGAACCATTGCATTTCTGTTCAACATTTTGTATCAAGACTGCCCAAATGTGCCTAATTTGTTTATTAATAACTTTTCATGTTCAAAACTGTGCACTCTCCTCAAACAATAGCATGGTATTCTTTCATTGTAATAGCTACTGTAAATTGGACAGTGCAGTTAGATTAACAAGAATTTAAGCTTTCTGCCAATATCAGATATGTCCTGGGAAATGTTCTTGTTACTTACAACCTCATGCTAATCGCATTAGCCTACGCTAGCTCAACCGTCCCGCAGGGGACCCACCAATCCTGAAGAAGTTCGAAGAGCCGATAAGACGGCAGCCCTCCCCTCCGGCGCCATCATATTTTTCACCATGTTGAACTCAGGGGAGGCCACTGCTACATTCATTTACATCAATATCACCTGCGCTGTTTCCCTGTGTGTGTGTGTGTGTGTGTGTGTGTGTGCGTGCGTGTGTGTGTGTGTGTATAGACTGTAGGAGTGAATCTGTCTCAGTGTGTGACATGTCAGTTTTCCATATTAATAGATATGCTAATCAGAGCCAGACCATATGGAAATGAGCCTGATAGATTGATCCTGCACTGACGGCATCACACTCAGGGGACCAATAGACACACACACTCTCTTTCTGAAGGTCAGCTACACACAGACAGACAGTGAATAACTTCATACAAATATGATGTTTTGCCTCTCGCCATTTCATGCATACTTTCCCACAGTATACACAAAACACCTGAATGTGTCCCTTATCACTGTCTTTACGTGTGTGTGTGTGTCTGTGTTCGTTCTTCCCTGAGGCAGACCCATCCTCCACCCTGTGCTTTTTTGCTTTCTGCGGTCATATTTCATTTGAGTAGTGCTATGCTCACTGTGTGTGTGTATGTGTGTGCTTGTGTGTGTGTGTGTGTGTGCGTGCGTGTGTGTGTGTGTGTGAGGTGCATTAAGTACTCTAGGTGAGTCTGACACTACAGCTGATGAGCTGATATCTGCACTGCGAAAAGGGTAAGCGAGACACACACACACACTGTGGCAAGTGTGTCTTCTCCACCCACACCCACTCCTAAGTCAAACTGCAGTGTGTCTTCTCCACCCACACCTAAGTCAAACTGCAGTGTGTCTTCTCCACCCACACCCACTCCTAAGTCAAACTGCAGTGTGTCTTCTCCACCCACACCCACTCCTAAGTCAAACTGCAGTGTGATTAAAGGGGTGTGAAGGGTTAATGGCGCAGAGCCACACCACCAGAGAAGAGGAGACAGGAGGATAGCATAGCAGAGGAGAAGAGAGCGCTCCCTCCTCCCTCCCTCAATGCTCCACTCCAGCTGGGACACCCTAATTATGCCCCC
>NC_092105.1:26110849-26123349 GCF_045679555.1 Salvelinus alpinus | reverse complement strand
ATCTGACAGCAGCCTGACACTCCAGGCCCAGAACACAACACACAGAGCTGATGCAAGGCCAGGAAATGCACCTATATCTCTGTGTACTGTGTATATGTGTGCTCTCTCTCCATCTCCCTCTCCCCCTCTGTCCTGCCACTGACATGAACACCACACAGAAAGTCAGATGACAGAAGAAAGGGAGAGAGGGAGAGAGAGGGGGGAGACGGGGGGGAGAGAGGGAGAGAGAAAGAGAAAGGCAATGACAGATGAGAAGAGAGGGAGGGTAGTACTCTTCCATTCTGCGGCTCATTACACACACATCATGAAGCTCTAATGTGCAACACATTCTCCTGCATTATATCATTACATTAGCTCTGCTCTAACACACACACACTAATACACAGTGTTGGGACATTCCTGCCTCTAAGCAGAATGTTGTTACGGCCTCATTCACACACTCGTGCTTAAAATTTGACTAAAAAGTCCTTTAACTGTAGCTGGTAAGGGTTAGGTCGTAGAATAACGATAACATGCACACACTTCTTACTTGCTGCCAGTGTGTGTGTGTGTGTGTGTGTGTGTGTGTGTAATGGTATAGTAAAACCAGAGTTCAGTCTATTCATTTTCATTAATTCTTTATTGAGTACCTGCAGTCAGCTACACAACTAAAGTACTGCTACTGAACCAGTCAGTCAGCTACAAAGCTAAAGTACTGCTACTGAACCAGTCAGTCAGCTACAAAGCTAAAGTACTGCTACTGAACCAGTCAGTCAGCTACAAAGCTAAAGTACTGCTACTGAACCAGTCGGTCAGCTACAAAGCTAAAGTACTGCTACTGAACCAGTCCGTCAGCTACAAAGCTAAAGTACTGAACCAGTCGGTCAGCTACAAAGCTAAAGTACTGCTACTGAACCAGTCGGTCAGCTACAAAGCTAAAGTACTGCTACTGAACCAGTCGGTCAGCTACACAGCTAAAGTACTGCTACTGAACAAGTCGGTCAGCTACAAAGCTAAAGTACTGCTACTGAACCAGTCGGTCAGCTACACAGCTAAAGTACTGCTACTGAACCAGTCGGTCAGCTACAAAGCTAAAGTACTGAACCAGTCGGTCAGCTACACAGCTAAACTGTGTGACACCAGCCCCCACCCTCGGAAACGCACGCACGCACGCACACACACACACACACACACACACACACACACACACACACACACACACACACACACACACACACACACACACACACACACACACACACACACACACACACACACACACACACACACACACACACACACGCACACGCACACCTCTCCCTGTCCTCCTGGGCTTTCAGGAGAAACCCACCATTACTGATCCCCACTGGGCACACACACCTCTAATTACTGCACCACGGGAGAGAGAGAGCGGCCTGGTGTGTGTGTATGTGTGTGCGTCAGGGCAGCCTAGTCCCCCTATGCAGCAGTGAGATCGCATCTGCTCCTGTGTCTGTCTGTTTAAAGCCTGTTGGCTAGCAGTTTTCTTCTCCTCTCTCCCTCCTCTTCCTCTCTTCCTCCGTCTCTCCTCTTTCTCTCTCTCTCCCTCCCTCCCTCCCTCTCTCCTCTTTCTCTCTTCCTCCCTCTCTCCTCTCCTTCTCTTCTCAGTAATAAAACATTTTTGTCCTTGGAGGGGCACTGGGCCGTTACGTTACCTCTCTGCTACAGCTACTGGAGAATGTGTGTGTGTGTGTGTGTGTGTGTGTGTGTGTGTGTGTGTGTGTGTGTGTGTGTGTGTGTGTGTGTGTGTAGACCTCCAGTAATAGCATAGTAAATCTGTAACTATATTCCTGTTCCGAGAGCAGCATTCCATCAACCCTGCTGTTTCTGAAGGAGATCACATAGGGCTGCCCTAACACTGAGTCTGTCCCTAACACTGAGTCTGTCCCTAACACTGAGTCTGTCCCTAACACTGAGTCTGTCCCTAACACTGAGTCTGTCCCTAACACTGAGTCTGTCCCTAACACTGAATCTGTCCCTAACACTGAGTCTGTCCCTAACACTGAGTCTGTCCCTAACACTGAGTCTGTCCCTAACACTGAGTCTGTCCCTAACACTGAGTCTGTCCCTAACACATGAACTTCATTCAGACATACACATACCAACCAATGTTTCGGGACATCAAATCTAATTATTTAACACAATGGGCCTTAGAATAGGCTGTTATTTCGTCCCGTTGTTTGTCAGCAGCTGACTCAGTATGTCTGGCCAGAGACAAACTATAGGCCTGTTCAGATCTCAGAAGATATTCAATTTGCTACTACACAGTAGCTAACAGTAGAGATTGTATTGGCTGCTATAGCTAACAGTAGAGATTCTATTGGCTGCTAACTAACATAATATAGTATATTGGTTGCTATAGCTAACAGAAGAGATGTTATTGGTTGCTAACTAACAGAGGAGATTATATTGGGTGCTACTTAACAGAATATATGCTATTGGCTGAGTTAATTGGCAGATCTTCTCAGCTCTGGCTCTCAGTGGTAACAAAGTGTTACATTAACCAGAGCAGCTAAATATACATCCTGTCTGTTCATCACACTACCGTCTCACAGAGGAGGGAGTTCTGCTTTTATTTAGGAAGAGTGTGAATTCACAGTCATCTCTCGTCCCTCCACTCTCTCTCCTCTCTCTACTCCTAACATATGTTAACACATGTTAGAAATCTGATCAGAATAGGAGGAACAGGAACCATGTGTGGCCAGAGGGTATGGAGTCATCAGGTTAAGACTTTGTCTAGCGGTGTTATGGTATCTGATGTGAGCTTGCTAGCTAATGAGTGCTTGCCTGCATGCCCATCTTGGAAGTAGTGTCACCCTCGACCAACCACTGCCATGTTATAGTAATGTTATTATAGTGATGTTATTATAGTAATGTTATTATAGTGATGTTATTATAGTGATGTTATTATAGTAATGTTATTGTAGTGATGTTATTATAGTGATGTTATTATAGTGATGTTATTATAGTAATGTTATTGTAGTGATGTTACTATAGTAATGTTATTATAGTGATGTTATTATAGTAATGTTATTGTAGTGATGTTATTATAGTGATGTTACTATAGTGATGTTATTATAGTGATGTTATTATAGTAATGTTATTATAGTGATGTTATTATAGTAATGTTATTGTAGTGATGTTATTATAGTAATGTTATTGTAGTGATGTTATTATAGTGATGTTATTGTAGTGATGTTATTATAGTGATGTTATTGTAGTGATGTTATTATAGTGATGTTACTATAGTGATGTTATTATAGTGATGTTACTATAGTGATGTTATTATAGTGATGTTATTATAGTAATGTTATTATAGTGATGTTATTATAGTAATGTTATTATAGTGATGTTATTATAGTGATGTTACTATAGTGATGTTATTATAGTGATGTTATTATAGTGATGTTATTATAGTGATGTTACAGTGTTATTATGATTCCCCCTCTCCTCTAGCTGTTAGGACAATGGGATTCTGACTGTCACCCAGAGCTCGTTGTCATCATTTTACCTGGCTGGGTTATGTTGCACATATTTACATGTACATTAAGACATACATACTCTGTCTGTTCCTGCATTTACACCTCATTAGCATTCCCTGAGCTGAGTGTGTGTGTGTACTTTGTGTGTGTACTTTCAGAGGTGACCTCATGGCAAAGGAATCTAGGCCTACATTCCATGAAGTGCAGAGTGTTGTGTGTGTGTGTGGTGTGTGTCTGTGTGTCAGTTAGTAAGTGATAGATGTTGTAAAGTGGTGTTGTGTTTCCCCTTTCTTTCCCAGCTTGCAGAATGTTCGTCCATGTTGCCAAGGCAGCCGGTTTCTATGGTGGGAGACCAGGGGTGCAGGTGTGTGTGATGGGGGGGTAATGAATAATAGATGGCAAGTGGATCAATAACGCAGTGAATCACTGAGACCGACTAACGGGGGGAGAGTGTGTGTGTGTTTCTTTCAGACCATTTTTTAGATAGTTTCTCCAGTAACTTTATATGTCTACTCTCCCTTGAACTAGGCTGACTGAGATATCCTGTGACAAACGCTCCATCCCCCCCACCGACACACACACACAGACACACACCAGGGATCCTCCCTGGAACAGCAGTTGATCCATCTCAGACTTGTCTTCACCTTGTCATCCCGCTTCCTCCTTCCCCTCCTCTATCCCTCCATCCCTGCCTCGCTCCTCTCTATCCATCTCATAACATTTTCCTTCTTAGCTTAGCTTTGTAGCCATCTCTTTCTCCCTGTCTCCATTTCCTACCTCCTCATACCATGTGGTAATAGCTAGTTCAGAGCCAAAGACGGACACACTTTTTGTTTGTTTTTAATCTGAATTACTGGCTCTCAACTGTGTAGTTAGTGTAATGTTAGAGAGAGGGAGAATGTTTGTGTGTGTGTGTGTGTGTGTGTGTGTGTGTGTGTGTGTGTGTGTGTGTGTGTGTGTGTGTGTGTGTGTGTGTGTGTGTGTGTGTGTGTGTGTGTGTGTGTGTGTGTGTGTGTGTGTGTGTGTGTGTGTGTGTAATGTTAGCCCCCTCTGGCAAGCCTCCAGACGTCAGTGTCCTAGCTTCGTAAGTGTGTATGTACGTGTGTGTGTTCAGCCTTCTCCAATTACTAACAGATTACTCTCACATGGTCAAAACAATACACAGTTGTGGAGTATATTTTAGGAAAAGGTTTAACTTCCTGCGTGTCCATAGAGAGTCAACATAACAGTATCACACCAAAGGACACGGCTCAGTAGTGTGTGCGTATTAAACTCTTATTAAACTGTGGGATAAAGGGATGGATGGGGGAAGGAGAAGGAGGAGAGGAGGAGATTTAAATAAAGGGAGATTAGTGAAAGGCAAAGCTTGATTAAAGTTTCTCTCTATCCTCTCTCCCTCTCCCCAGTAGGAAACTGAGGCAGAGAACCAACACACAAATCTACAGAGAGTATCTACTGTTCCATAGCTATTGTTCCTCCATTCTCCCGGCTCTGCTGGGCTCAGGCCAGAGCCCTACTCAGCCCGTTGGCTCTCCTGCTCAGGGGAAAACCTGCCACTGAGACACTGGCTGAGATCACTACAGAGCCATTATTCACTCGCTGTCATGGAATCTGGGAATAGAGAACACACACACACACACACACCGTGTGTTAAGGAGAGACTAATCTCCTCTCTAATAGAAACCTCATTAGCACAGTTTTGTCCCTCCGAGCCATCCACTCTGACCCACCGTGCTGCCCCAGAGTCAGTAGTCCGCCATAGAGACAGACCAAGAGTGTGTTAGAGTGGACGGGCAGGTAGGACGTAACAGACTGCAGGGTTCTGGGTTCATATCAACTCTATTAAACCTGCTCCTCTTTGATAATCACTCAGCTAATGACTGTCTAAGAGAGAGAGAAGGGAGTCATTTCTGAAAGCCTTGTTGTATTCCCACTCCCAGGCTGCTATATCTCCTATCTCTCTCCATAGGAAATATATAAATATATTGTGCAAAAAAGAAGGGAGGGACACAGTAGTAGATAGAAGGTGCTCTTTGGCAAAGAAGTTAATTGGTTATCAAGAAAAAATGAGGACCAACCCAGCCAGCACAGAACGTTCTGAGAACCATATGTTTCTTAGACATTATGGACGGTATGTGGATAGAATATGTAGTATATCTGAAGAATACGTGGATATAATATGTAGTATATCTGAAGAATACGTGAATATAATATGTAGTATATCTGAAGAATACGTGAATATAATATGTAGTATATCTGAAGAATACGTGAATATAATATGTAGTATATCTGAAGAATACGTGAATATAATATGTAGTATATCTGAAGAATACGTGGATATAATATGTAGTATATCTGAAGAATACGTGGATATAATATGTAGAATACCTGAAGAATACGTGGATAGAATATGTAGTATATCTGAAGAATACGTGGATAGAAAATGTAGTATATCTGAAGAATACGTGGATAGAATATGTAGTATATCTGAAGAATACGTGGATAGAATATGTAGTATATCTGAAGAATACGTGGATAGAATATGTAGTATATCTGAAGAATACGTGGATAGAATATGTAGTATATCTGAAGAATACGTGGATAGAATATGTAGAATATCTGAAGAATACGTGGATAGAATATGTAGTATATCTGAAGAATACGTAGATATAATATGTAGTATATCTGAAGAATACGTGGATAGAATATGTAGTATATCTGAAAAATACGTGGATAGAATATGTAGTATATCTGAAAAATACGTGGATAGAATATGTAGTATATCTGAAGAATACGTGGATAGAATATGTAGTATATCTGAAGAATACGTGGATAGAATATGTAGTATATCTGAAGAATACGTGGATAGAATATGTAGTATATCTGAAGAATACGTGGATAGAATATGTAGTATATCTGAAGAATACGTGGATAGAATATGTAGTATATCTGAAGAATACGTGGATAGAATATGTAGTATATCTGAAGAATACGTGGATAGAATATGTAGTATATCTGAAGAATACGTGGATAGAATATGTAGTATATCTGAAGAATACGTGGATATAATATGTAGTATATCTGAAGAATACGTGGATAAAATATGTAGTATATCTGAAGAATACGTGGACAGAATATGTAGTATTTCTGAAGAATACGTGGATAGAATATGTAGTATATCTGAAGAATACGTGGATAGAATATGTAGTATATCTGAAGAATACGTGGATAGAATATGTAGTATATCTGAAGAATACGTGGATATAATATGTAGTATATCTGAAGAATACGTGGATAGAATATGTAGTATATCTGAAGAATACGTGGATAAAATATGTAGTATATCTGAAGAATACGTGGATATAATATGTAGTATATCTGAAGAATACGTGGACAGAATATGTAGTATATCTGAAGAATACGTGGATAGAATATGTAGTATATTTGAAGAATACATGGATAGAATGTAGTATATCTGAAGAATACGTGGATATAATATGTAGTATATCTGAAGAAAACGTGGATAAAATATGTAGTATATCTGAAGAATACGTGGACAGAATATGTAGTATATCTGAAGAATACGTGGATATAATATGTAGTATATCTGAAGAATACGTAGGATCATAGAATAGTATATGTATAGCAATAGTTGAATAAAATGGCCTTGACTAGAAAACATATGAAGTGGGTAAAACAGTATGTAAACATTAATAAAGTGACCAGTGTACAATGTCTATGTACATACGGCAGCAGCCTCTAAGGTGCAGGGTTGAGTAACCGGGTGGCGGCCAGCTAGTGAAAGTGACTAAGTTCAGGGCAGGGTACTGGGTGGACACCGGCTAGTGATGGCTATTTAACAGTCTGATGGCCTTGAGATAGAAGCTGTTTTTCAGTCTCTCGGTCCCAGCTTTGATGCACCTGTACTGACCTCGCCTTCTGGATGATAGTGCGGTGAACAGGCTGTGGCTCGGGTGGCTGAGGTCCTTGATGATCGTCTTGGCCTTCCTGTGACACTGGGTGCTGTAGATGTCCTGGAGGGCAGGCAGTATGGGCCCGGGGAAGTCTTATTGAAACATTCCGTGAACGTTTTGTCATAACTGGCCTGTGAGGATCAGGTTACAGTGGATCACGGTTCTACAGAGACATCTCTCCCTCCCGCAGAGGGGGGGAGGTACAGAGGGATTGATGGGGGGGTTATGACACCTCACGCCCATTGTAAATCTTAAGGCTGCAGACAAATCCTTTTTCCTTTAGTGTTTGGGACTGGAATGTCTGTGTGGGCCTTATGGAGAATCTACCTCAGAACTGTAACATGCAATACATGGACTTTGGGACATTATATTTCATCAGCCAAAATGGTGGTAACAATGATAGATGGAATATGAAAATGAATGTCGATTTTGTTATGTTATTACCTTGCCTTGTAACTAGCCACGCCCCAGGGAACCCAGAGAGCGTGTCATAAAGACGGGAATGCCCCTTTCTACCCTGGGGTATAAAACATGTGAGTTAAGAATTTACATCCCAGACTAAGTTTACCCTGCGCTGCAGCCGAGGTTTATGACTAGTCGTGACCCCGAAATGCAACACGAGGAAGAGGACAACAATCAATCTTAACAATCAATGCTATGATTGAGTACTGTATCTAAGAAGGTGAATTCAAGAAGGACCAACCGGTTATTCTCTTCAAGTCATCGGTTGTCTACACGGCCCTCCGACCCAAGCTGGGAGCGTCGACATGGCTGATTATCCTCCTAAGAAGACCACTCTCACAGAACGAGTGCAAGGAAACAGACAACCACGAGAAAGGACATTTTGACATCGTGTGGACAATCAGAGACTTACACCCGATAACGAAGGAGACGCGGTTATCGAAAGAACAGGGCGTCGGCCAAACCTATCCCACTAAGCGGAACTCGGCCCACGAAGAGATACCCAACGGAGACCTTCAACACGTAAATACATGCATTATAGTTCTGACCCATAAGAGCGGCAGTTCGGGGCAAGGTGTTAGAGCTAAACTAAGCATAGTTTACAAATGTATCCAACTGTGCTTTTCTCTCATGGACTTTATCTCTCTCTCTCTCTCTCTTTCTTTAAATCTCCATCTTGTGTAACACGTGTCATATTGTGTTGGTCCACTAGGGACCGGTTGCCATTGTATTAAGTTCTAACCAATAACCTAGACTGTTTGTGTATGTGTATCTTATGTTATCATTTAGCTTGTTAGTAAATAAATAATCAACTCAATTTGTGTGGCATGGACTGATTAGTGAGACCCGGGTCTGTGCAGATTTACGAATTATGCGACTTTCAGAATGACCGATGAGGAAATTAATTGATTAGTGACTGCTTTGAAATCGATATTCTGGTATTCTTTGAGTTAGTTTGGGAAATGGTAACTCATTAAAGAAACTTTTGCCGTGGTGCTCCAGGTTACTGAGTTAATGGTTACCTGATTAATTTAATCACGTAATTATAAACATAGTTAATTATTTGATGAATAGCATTAACGATAACGATGTGATGACAGTTTTAACTTCTCTGGGATATGTGGGACGGTAGCGTCCCACTTGGCCAAAAGCCAGAAAAAATGTAGCGCGCCAATTTCAAATATATTACTATAAAAATCAATCTTTCATGAAATCACACATGAAAGACACCAAATTAAAGCTACACATGTTGTGAATCCAGCCAATATGTCTGATTTCAAAAAGGATTTACGGCGAAAGCACACCAAACGATTATGTTAGCTCAGTACATAGCCACAGAAAAACACAGCCATTTTCCCAGCAAAAGATAGTAGTCACAAAAAGCAGAAATAGAGATAAAATGAATCACTAACCTTTGATGATCTTCATCAGATGACACTCATAGTGTAAAGATTGTCGTCGGGAGAAGGAGAGGAGGACCAAAGTGCAGCGTGGTACGTATCCATAATACTTTTAATCAAAAATGAATACACGAACAAAAACAACAAAACGTTCAACGAACAGTTCTGACAGGTGCAACAAACACTAACCAGAAAATAAACACCGACAACTCAAAGGGGAAAAACAGGCTACCTAAATATGGTTCTCAATCAGAGACAATGATAGACAGCTGCCTCTGATTGAGAACCACACACGGCCAAACACAAAGAAATAGACAACATAGAACACCAGACATAGAATGCCCACCCAAACACACGCCCTGACCAACCAAAATAGAGACATAAAAAGGATCTCTACGGTCAGGGCGTGACACATAGGACATCATGTTACACAATACATTTATGTTTTGTTTGATAATGTGCATATTTATATCCACAAATCTCGGTTTACATTGGCGCCATGTTCAGAAATGCCTCCAAAATATCTGGAGAAATTGCAGAGAGAACACGTCAAATAACAGAAATACTCATCATAAACTTTGATGAAAGATACATGTTTTACATATAATTAACGATACACTTGTTCTTAATGCAACCGCTGTGTCAGATTTCAAAAAAACTTTACGTAAAAAGCACACCATGCAATAATCTGAGACGGCGCTCAAACATAACAACATTTCTCCGCCATGTTGGAGTTAACAGAAATACGAAATTACATCATAAATATTCCCTTACCTTTGATCATCTTCATCAGAATGCACTCCCAGGAATCCTAGTTCCACAATAAATCGTTGTTTTGTTCGATAATGTCCATTACTTATGTCTAAGTAGCTACTTTTGCTAGCATGTTTAGTGCACATGTCCAAACGGAAATGCAGGCGAACTCGGACGAAAACTTCAAAAAGTTATATAACAGGTCGAATAAACTGGTCAAACTAAGTAGAGAATCAATCTTCAGGATGTTGTTATCATATATATCCAATAACGTTCCAACCGAAGCATTCCTTCATGTCTGTAGAAGTTATATGCCATATGAGCAAGGCGATATCATGAGGAAAGCGCATGACCAGGAACTGGCAATCTGCCAGACCACTGACTCATTCCCCTCCCATCCGGCCCCACAACACAACATAAGCTTCATTCCACGTTCTACAGACTGTTGACATCTAGTGGAAGGCGTAGGAAGTGCAAACAGATCCATATCTTACAGGGAATTGAATCGATGCGATGAGTTGAACATTGACCAGTCTCAGAATTCTCACTTCCTGTTTTGATTTTTTCTCAGGTTTTTGCCTGCCATATGAGTTCTGTTATACTCACAGACATCATTCAAACAGTTTTAGAAACGTCAGAGTGTTTTATATCCAATAGTAATAATAATATGCATATTTTAGCATCTGGGACAGAGTAGGAGGCAGTTCACTATGGGCACGCAATTCATCCAAAAGTGAAAATGCTGCCCCCTATCATGAAGAAGTTTTAAGGAAGTTATCAAAAAAAATCTAAATAAGCTATAATTTCCGTTCTCAGAACGTTAATAAAACCTTTCAGGAAAACTTTCAGGGAAACATAGGAAAATGTTCTCAGAACCTCCCAGCAACTTCAAAATGAATGTTCCAAGAACAGGTGAAATGTTCACTTCCATGCTCAGAACGTTTAAAATACGTTCCCTTTTACCAGTCAGGAAATGTATGGCTTTGTTCCTCCGACCAATGTGAAACCAAAAACATACACTCCCACAACCTCTAAGGGACTGAATGTGCTAGGCCAACACACCTGAACACAATTCACAAGATAGAGTAAAGCGAGGGTTTAGTTGACACGGGATGTATATGTTTTTTTGGAACTTTTTCTTAATTTTCTGACAACATGCCTTTAAATATAACCATGAGGAAACCTGCAGAGAGGATTATGCTGAAGTACTGAAATTCCCACAGAAGAACATTGTTTCTTAACATTTTCGGAACTATTTGAGAACATTTCCAATGTCAAACCAGTTGGAGAACATTCCTAGAACATTACCAAAAATGTCAATAAATGCAACCATGTTTGTTATGTTAAAGTAATCAATAATGTTATTTTATGTTCCTTAAATGTGTTGAGAATGTTCCAAAGCCAATAATCTATCCTGCACCATTCCCAGAACGTTGTGGGAAGGTTGTATGCTGAATAACCATATAAGAATCACGCTCTCACCAAGCACCAAGAAATATATGGTTCTCAGAATGTTATGTGCGAGCTGGGAAACCTCTCTGCCAATAACAGCTCATTTTTATTTGTCCCCTACCCAATCAAACCACTACCAGACAGTCAAAGCAAACTTTTTGCTTGAGAAATTGTTATTTTACTAAAAAGCTATTTTGTTTATTTGACCAATTTAACTGAAAACAATCACAGTAAGGTAATTACAGTGAAAGTTTTCACACACATTTGCTATGACACTCCAAATTGATCTCAGGTCCATCCAATTACCTTTGATCATCCTAGAGATGTCATTACAACTTAATTGGAGTCCATTTGTGGCCAATTCAACTGTTTGGACATGTTTTAGAAAGAAACACCTGTCTATATAAGTTCCCACAGTTGACAGTCCATGTCAGAGCAGAAACTATACCATAAAGTCCAAGGAACTGTCTGTAGATCTCAGAGATAGAATTGTGATGATATTTGGGGAAGAGTAAAAAAAAAAAAAATATTCTAGAGTGTTGAAAGTTTCCAAAAGCCCAGTGGTCTCCATCATCAGGAAATTGAAACAAATATAGAACTACCCAGACTGCCTAGAGCTGTTCCTCCCACCAAACTGAGCAACCGGGCAAGAAGGACCTTGGTCAGGGAGATGACCAAAAACCCAATGACCACTCTTGGCTGAAATAGAAGAATCTGCCAAAAGGACAACAGTCTCTACAGCACTTCACCAATCTGGGCTTTATGGGAGAGTGGCCAGACGGAAGACAATCCTGAGAAAAAGGCACATGACAGCACGTGAAAGACTCTGAAATCATTAGGCAAAAGATTCTGTGAGCTGTTGAGACAAAAATTGAAATATTTGGCCTGAATGCAAAGCGCAATGGTCTGTTAAAAACCAGGCACAGATCATCACTTGTCTAACACCATCCCTACCATGA
>NC_092105.1:26090849-26103349 GCF_045679555.1 Salvelinus alpinus | reverse complement strand
TCACTCTCTCCTCTCTCTCTATATATATCACTTTTTATCCTTTTCTCTCTACATGTCACTCGCTCGCTCCTTCTCTCTACATGTCACTCTCTCTCCTCTCTACATATCACTCTCTCTGCTCCTCTCTGTACAAATCACTCTCCTCCTTCTCTCCTTACATATCACTTTCTCTCCCCTCTCTTTATATATCACTTTTCTCCTTCTCTCTCTACATATCACTCTCTCTCCTTCTCTCTACATATCACTCTCTCCCTCCTCTATCTGTACATATCACTCGCTCTCTCCTCTCAACATATCACTCTCTCTCTACATATCAGTCTCACTCTCTCCTCTTGTTACATATAACTCTCTCCTCTCTCCATACACACTCTCTCTCTCCTTCGCTCTCAACATATCACTTTTTATCCTTCTCTCCCTACATATCACTCGCTCTCTCCTCTCTACATATCACTCTCTCTCCTCCTCTCTGTACATATCACTCTCTCTCCTTCTCTCTACATATCAGTCTCTCTTCTCTATACATATCACTATCACTCTCCTTCGCTCTCTACATATCAGACTCTATCTCTCCTCTGTCTACATATCACTCTCTCTCCTCATATCAGTCTCGCTTTCCTATCCATACACACTCTCTCTCTCCTTCTCTCTCTACATATCACTTTTTATCCTTCTCTCTCTACATATCACTCTCTCTCTCCTCTCTACATATCACTCTCTCTCCTCCTCTCTGTACAAATCACCCACTCCTCTCTCTACATATCACTATCTCTCTCATCTCTCTACATATCACTATCTCTCTCCTCTCTCTACATATCAGTTTCTCTCTCTCTCTCTCCTCTCTCTACATATCAGTTTCTCTCTCTCTCTTTCTCTCTCTCCTCTACATATTACTGAACAACTCACTAAACACACACACACTGAGCAGGCATGTAGCATCTTGTCAGTGGACTGTAGCCCATGTCAGAGCTGGGAAAGACAAGCTGTGCCTTGGGTTTTCTACAAGCTGTTTATGTTGTCTGTAGTTTGGTTAGAGAGAGAGAACACATAACTGTGTAAACAATCATTCAAAACACTTTCAGCTCCGAATTCCCTAAGTAGGAGTTGTGTTTGGGAGTCACGCTTGTGTGTGAGTGTGTGTGTGTGTGTGTGTGTGTGTATGTACTTGCTACTTGCTGGAACAAGAACATGTGATTGCATCTGCTCTGATAGAGACACACACACACAGAGACTGAGCCACACACACAGAGAGACTGAGCCACACACACAGAGAGACTGAGCCACACACACAGAGAGACTGAGACACACACACAGAGAGACTGAGACACACACACACAGAGACTGAGACACACACACACAGAGACTGAGACACACACACACAGAGACTGAAACACACACACAGAGAGACTGAGACACACACACACAGAGACTGAGACACACGCACAGAGAGACTGAGACACACACACAGAGAAACTGAGACACACACACACAGAGACTGAGACACACACACACAGAGACTGAGACACACACACACAGAGACTGAGACACACACACACAGAGACTGAAACACACACACAGAGAGACTGAGACACACACACACAGAGACTGAGACACACGCACAGAGAGACTGAGACACACACACACAGAGACTGAGCCACACACACAGAGAGACTGAGCCACACACACAGAGAGACTGAGACACACACACAGAGAGACTGAGACACACACACACAGAGACTGAGACACACACACACAGAGACTGAGACACACACACACAGAGACTTAAACACACACACACAGAGACTGAGACACACACACACAGAGACTGAGACACACGCACAGAGAGACTGAGACACACACACACAGAGAAACTGAGACACACACACACACAGACTGAGACACACACACAGAGAGACTGAGACACACACACACACAGAGACTGAGACACACACACACACAGAGAGACTGAGACACACACACACACACAGAGACTGAGACACACACACACAGAGAGACTGAGACACACACAGAGAGACTGAGACACACACACACACACACACACAGAGACTGAGACACACACACACACACAGAGAGAGACTGAGACACACACACAGAGAGACTGAGACACACACACAGAGACTGAGACACACACACACACACAGAGAGAGACTGAGACACACACACAGAGAGACTGAGACACACACACACAGAGACTGAGACACACACACAGAGAGAGACTGAGACACACACACACAGAGACTGAGACACACACACACACACAGAGAGAGACTGAGACACACACACAGAGAGAGACTGAGACACACACACACAGAGACTGAGACACACACACACACACACAGAGAGACTGAGACACACACACAGAGACTGAGACACACACACACAGAGACGGAGACACACACACACACACACACACAGAGAGACTGAGACACACACACAGAGAGACTGAGACACACACACAGAGAGACTGAGACACACACACACAGAGACTGAGACACACACAGAGAGACTGAGACACACACACAGAGAGACTGAGACACACACACAGAGAGACTGAGACACACACACAGAGACTGAGACACACACACACACAGAGACTGAGACACACACACACAGAGACTGAGACACACACACAGAGAGACTGAGACACACACACAGAGAGACTGAGACACACACACAGAGACTGAGACACACACACACACAGAGACTGAGACACACACACACACAGAGACTGAAACACACACACACAGAGACTGAGACACACACACACACAGAGACTGAGACACACACACAGAGACTGAGACACACACACACACAGAGACTGAAACACACACACACAGAGACTGAGACACACACACACACAGAGACTGAGACACACACACAGAGACTGAGACACACACACACACAGAGACTGAGACACACACACACACACAGAGAGACTGAGACACACACACACAGAGACTGAGACACACACACAGAGAGACTGAGACACACACACACAGAGACTGAGACACACACACACACACAGAGAGACTGAGACACACACACAGAGACTGAGACACACACACACACAGAGACTGAAACACACACACACAGAGACTGAGACACACACACACAGAGACTGAGACACACACACAGAGAGACTGAGACACACACACACAGAGACTGAGACACACACACACACACAGAGAGACTGAGACACACACACAGAGACTGAGACACACACACACACACAGAGACTGAAACACACACACACAGAGACTGAGACACACACACACACAGAGACTGAGACACACACACACAGAGACTGAGACACACACACACACAGAGACTGAGACACACACACACACACAGAGAGACTGAGACACACACACAGAGACTGAGACACACACACACACAGAGACTGAAACACACACACACAGAGACTGAGACACACACACACACAGAGACTGAGACACACACACACAGAGACTGAGACACACACACACACAGACTGAGACACACACACACACACAGAGAGACTGAGACACACACACAGAGACTGAGACACACACACACACAGAGACTGAAACACACACACACAGAGACTGAGACACACACACACAGAGACTGAAACACACACACAGACAGAGACTGAGACACACACACACAGAGACTGAGACACACACACACAGAGACTGAGACACACACACACAGAGACTGAGACACACACACACAGAGACTGAGACACACACACACAGAGACTGAGACACACACACACACAGAGACTGAGACACACACACACAGAGACTGAGACACACACACACACAGAGACTGAGACACACACACACAGAGACTGAGACACACACACACAGAGAGACTGAGACACACACACAGAGACTGAGACACACACACACACAGAGACTGAGACACACACACACAGAGACTGAGACACACACACACACAGAGACTGAGACACACACACACAGAGACTGAGACACACACACACAGAGAGACTGAGACACACACACAGAGACTGAGACACACACACACAGAGACTGAGACACACACACACAGAGAGACTGAGACACACACACAGAGACTGAGACACACACACACACACACAGAGACTGAGACACACATACTTATCTGGCTGTTAAAACCAGTCCACAATGAATAAATCATAATTTTCCCCAAAATATCTAGATTTGGTGTTGAGAGATGGATTAACACACAGAGTACCTGGAAGAGTGTGTTGAGTCATATACAGTGAGAGGATTCTCTGTGTGTGTTCCCTATAGGAGGGTTTCCCAAACTCGCTCCTAATTTGCTTTGAAGAGATTAAGCCTTTACTGTCTGCCATCCTCAGCTGGAATTATCCCCCTTTAAGTGCTAGGTCTTACATCTCTCTCAAACGCACATACACACACTGATTGATTACACAACTCGTTCAGATCCTGGCTGAGCACATTGCAGTTCTGGTCGTGGGATTTTCTCATAAGAAAGTGTGAGATGTGTGTGTATGTGTTTGCATGTGTGCATGAATGTGTGTACATGAGTGACTATGTAAATATAATCGATTTTCTATAGGGAGTCCAGAAAAATAATAGCTTTTCATTTATCTATTTTACAAAGGAAGCATGTCTTTGTGCTGACACAGTACCCAATCCCCTACACCACAGAACTAATGGGATGACATAGCTAATACAGGACAAGAGAGAGAGAGATCTAAAAAGAGAGAGAGAAAGAAAGAAAGAAAGAAAGAAAGAGAGAAAGATGGAGAGTAAGAGGGAGAGAAGGGAAAGGAGAAAGAGAAAAAAAGAAGGGGAGTGAGGGGGAGAGAGAGAGAAACGTAAGGAGAAAAAAGAGAGATGGAAAAGGAGAGGGGGGAGGAGAGGGAGGAAGAGTGAGTGAGAGAAGGAGAGCAGAATGTAAGCCTGCATGTAACAGGGCCAGTGGGTCAGATAGCATATCTCTACGGGAGTGTTTCTCTCTCTCTCCCTTTCTGATGAGAAGAGAGAGGGGAGAGAAGGAGAACACACAGCAGAGAGAGGGGAGAGAGAGAGAGTACATGAGCAGAGAGAGGGGAGAGAAGGAGAACACATGAGCAGAGAGAGGGGAGAGAGAGAGAGTACATGAGCAGAGAGAGGGGAGAGAGAGAGAGTACATGAGCAGAGAGAGGGGAGAGAGAGAGAACACATGAGCAGAGAGAGGAGAGAGAGAGAGAGAACACATGAGCAGAGAGAGGGGAGAGAGAGAACACATGAGCAGAGAGAGGGGAGAGAGAGAGAACACATGAACAGAGAGAGGGGAGAGAGAACACATGAGCAGAGAGAGGGGAGAGAGAGAGAACATGAGCAGAGAGAGGGGAGAGAGAGAGAACACATGAGCAGAGAGAGGGGAGAGAGAGAGAACACATGAGCAGAGAGAGGGGAGAGAGAGAGAACATGAGCAGAGAGAGGGGAGAGAGAGAGAACATGAACAGAGAGAGGGGAGAGAGAGAACACATGAGCAGAGAGAGGGGAGAGAGAGAGAACACATGAGCAGAGAGAGGGGAGAGAGATAACACATGAGCACAGAGAGGGGAGAGAGAGAGAACACATGAGCAGAGAGAGGGAGAGAGAGTACACATGAGCAGAGAAAGGGGAGAGAGAGAGAACATGAGCAGAGAGAGGGGAGAGAGAGAACACATGAGCAGAGAGAGGGGAGAGAGAGAGAACACATGAGCAGAGAGAGGGGAGAGAGAGAGAACATGAGCAGAGAGAGGGGAGAGAGAGAGAACACATGAGCAGAGAGAGGGGAGAGAGAGAGAACACATGAGCAGAGAGAGGGGAGAGAGAGAACATGAGCAGAGAGAGGGGAGAGAGAGAGAACATGAGCAGAGAGAGGGGAGAGAGAGAACACATGAGCAGAGAGAGGGGAGAGAGACAGAGTACATGAGCAGAGAGAGGGGAGAGAGATAACACATGAGCACAGAGAGGGGAGAGAGAGAGAACACATGAGCAGAGAGAGGGAGAGAGAGTACACATGAGCAGAGAAAGGTGAGAGAGAGAGAACATGAGCAGAGAGAGGGGAGAGAGAGAACACATGAGCAGAGAGAGGGGAGAGAGAGAGAACACGAGCAGAGAGAGGGGAGAGAGAGAGAACACATGAGCAGAGATCGGGGAGAGAGAGAACACGAGCACAGAGAGGGGAGAGAGAGAGAACACATGAGCAGAGAGAGGGAGAGAGAGTACACATGAGCAGAGAGAGGGAGAGAACACATGAGCAGAGAGAGGGGAGAGAGAGAACACATGAGCAGAGAGAGGGAGAGAGAGTACACATGATCAGAGAGAGGGAGAGAGAGAACACATGAGCAGAGAGAGGGAGAGAGAGAACACATGAGTAGAGAGAGGGGAGAGAGAGAGAGAGAACACATGAGCAGAGAGAGGGGAGAGAGAGAACACATGAGCAGAGAGAGGGAGAGAGAGTACACATGAGCAGAGAGAGGGAGAGAGAGTACACATGATCAGAGAGAGGGAGAGAGAGAACACATGAGCAGAGAGAGGGGAGAGAGAGAACACATGAGCAGAGAGAAACTCCAAAACATCGTCCTCACAGCACTGTCAGATAACTTCTACCACGCAGACTCCAGAGTAAAACACACAAACTGAATTAAGGAGCCACTGTGTCCAACAAACAATTTGAAGTGGAGCCAACGAGTCTTGCAGTATAGCATGCCATACATACAACAATAACAATAAACATACAGTAGAGTACATGTGCAGGTTGATTGGTCTGTCAGACACTGTCCCTCAACTTATGGTAGGCAGCAATGTAGTGCGCTGCCAACCCACAGCTCTCTGCGTCCTCCCCCAACAGGACGGGTAGCCTATCCTCATCAGAGAGGTCTTTGAAACCCTCAAATTTGGGGAAATGACACTCTCTAATTGTTTTATATTTTTTACATTTTGTCAGGAAATGCAGCTCTGTCTCAGGTTCTGCTGTTGTGCAGTGGTTGCACAGCCTTTCCTCTATAGGGAGCCAGGTTTTCCTGTGTCTACCCTTCTCAATGGCAAGGCTGTGCTCACTGAGCCTGTACCTTGTCAAGGTTTTTCTAAGGTTTTGATCAGTAACCATGGTCAAGTATTTAGCCACAGTGTACTGTCGATTTAGGGCCAGATAGCACTGCATTTTGCTTTGTGTTTGTGCTTGTGTTTCCCAATAAGCAATGTAGTTTTGTTTTGACTGTGTTGTAATTTGGTTTATTCTGATTGATTGGATGTTCTGGTCCTGAGGCGTCAGTGTGTTAGTAGAACAGGTTTGTGAACTCAGCCCCAGGACCAGCTGGATGAGGGGACTGTTTTCTTGGCATTGCAAGGCTTGCTAGTGATATGAGATGGGGTCACTGTATTTTAGATGTTTCCAAAACTTAATTGCTCTTTTTTGAGTTTGTATTATTAGTGGATATTGGCCTAATTCTGCCCTGCATGCATTGTTTGTAGTTGTCCTCTGGACATGTAGGAGAATCTTACAGAACTCTGCATGCAGGGTTTCAATGGAGTGTTTGTCCCATTTCATGAAATCTTGTTTTGCAAGTGGACCCCACACTTCGCTGCCATAAAGTGCAATTGGTTCAATGACATATGCAATTAGTTTTAGCCAAATTTGAATAGGTATTTCAATTTGAATTTGCTTTTTAATGGTGTAGAATGCCCTGCGTGCTTTCTCTCTCAGTTCATTCACTGCCTCATTAAGGTGTCCAGTTGAGCTTATTTTTAAACCTAAGTAATTATAGTGTGTGCAGTACTCTATATATTGTGTACAAATTGAGAACTTTGGTCTAATTCCCTGAGATCTGGATCTTCTCTGGAAAATCATTATTTTAGTATTTTTGGGGTCTCTCGCTCTCTCTCGTAATACAAACCTGGAATGCATTTTATTACTATAGTACATTACTGGAAGTGGAACACAAGCCAATAGCAATCTAGTTCCACACCTTACTGCCATAAAACAAATAGCTGAATCTAACCTCATCACAACACCGTAGCTCCTTCTGGTTCAAACTGACAGTATACCTGCACTTTATATACCTTCATAGGGAAGAAAAAATAAGTCAGTTTGTCAAATGTCTTCCCTGCTACAGCTGCCCCGGTCAACTGTAAGTGTTGTTATTGTTTAGTGGAAAGGGCTCAGCTGTGAAGTGGTAGGCCACACAAGCTCACAGAACGGGACCGCTGAGTGCTGAAGCGCGTAAAAACCATCTGTCCTCGGTTGCAACACTCACTACTGAGTTCCAAACTGCCTCTGGAAGCAACGTCAGCAGAAGAACTGTTTGTCAGGAGCTTCATGAAATGGGCTTCCATGGCCGAGCAGCTGCACACAAGCCTAAGATCACCATGCACAATGCCAAGAATCGGCTGGGGTGGTGTAAAGCTTGCCGTCATTGGACTATGAAGCATTGGAAACGCGTTCTCTGGAGTGAGGAATCACGCTTTCACAATCTGGCAGCCCGACGGACTAATCTGGGTTTGACGGATGCCAGGACAACCCCAATGCATAGTGCCAACTGTAAAGTTTGGTGGAGGAGGAAAAATTGTCTGGGGCTGTTATTCATGGTTTGGGCTATGTCCCTTAGTTCCACTGGAGGGAAATCTTAACGCTACAGCATACAATGACATTCCATATAATTCTTTGCTTCCAACTTTGTGGCAACAGTTTGCCCTTGTGCACAAGGTGAGGTCC
Source organism: Salvelinus alpinus (assembly GCF_045679555.1). Lineage (NCBI taxonomy): Eukaryota > Metazoa > Chordata > Actinopteri > Salmoniformes > Salmonidae > Salvelinus > Salvelinus alpinus. The sequence continues at coordinate 26,094,631 of NC_092105.1, read as the reverse complement.
ATACAGAAATGGTTTGTGGAGATCGGTGTGAAGAACTTGACTGGCCTGCACAGAGCCCGGACCTCAACTCCATTGAACAACTTTGGGATGAGTTTGAATGCCGACTGTGAGCCAGGTCTAATCCCCCAACATCAGTGCCCGACCTCACTAATGCTCTTGTAGACGAATGGAAGCAAGTCCCCGCAGCAATGTTCCAACGTCTAGTGGAAAGCCTTCCCAGAAGAGTGGAGACTGTTATAGCAGCCTCCATTAATTCCCAAGATTTTGGAATGAGATGTTCGACATGCAGGTGTCCACATACTTTTGGTCATGTAGTGTATGACATGCGTGTAACCAGAGGGGGGAGAAGGAAAGAAGAGAGAGATGAGAGAGATGAGGGAGAGGATAGAAAGAGGGAAAGGAAAGAGATGATAGAGAGAGATGGAGAGAGGGAGAAGTGTCTGTCAATGTCATCCCAGATGGAGAGCAGATGGACCTTAGACACAAAGCATTCTGGGTACATCTCCAGTCACCACAGTGGTAGGGTGAGTCCTCCACAGCATGGTCACAAACACGCACGCGCACACACGCACACGCACACACCCTTACAAATCCATTTAGGCCCATAAAGCTCCCTCCTGATGCCTCATCCAGAGGACCCTGGTCTCCCCAGCGCATGTCCTGGGCTTCAAAAGGAGCCTCACCCCTTTCAGTCACCATGGAGACAGCTGTCACAGCTGACGTCTTTCTGTGGCTTGGCTGATATTGAGTGCTGATGTAGTGATGTCATCACTGTGCTGCAGCTGTCTGGTGACATCACTAGCAGGGGACAGCTGAGAGCAGCTGAGAACTAAGAGGGGAGATCAGGTCATCATATCACACATCCACAGACACACGCACACGCACACACACTTACACACCTGGATACATGTACACATGCACACTACTAAATTATAGACACACATAAAGCCAAAGTTATCATGTGGCCGAAAAGAGGAAATCTGTCATTCCAGTCATGAGATATTACAACAACAAAGAAGTTACTGAAAACAACCAACACTGTTCCTTACCTCGGACATCAATGGACCTGCGACAGAACAGCACAAAATGACGTTTTTTACCATGTTCCCGCGACGCTCCTAACCTCCTCTTTGTCAACAAAACAAAAACAATAACAATGGCGGTGGTGGAATTGTGGCGCTGTTTCCCTTACTGCGGATTCCATCTTTAAATGAGACTGGAGCAACTCTCCCATAACAAGAAGCTAGGATTTATGAATGACAGAAAGAAGGATGAGCGACAAGGAGGGGGAGTGAATGAAAATATATGTCTTTCTCCAGCCCGCCCAAACCCCCTGCCCACCACACCACACCCAATTAAACGTTCATCCATATTTCTCAAACTTCAAATTTCGAAGTGTTTAAGATTAAGTTAAGTCATTAACTATGAAATCTTAAGGTTAGGCCTTAACGCCAAACCCTGTCATCTCCCGACGTCCTCAGACATGGATGGACGTCGAATACTGACTTGTATCACGGGTGACCTGGCTGGGCCTGAGAGTGACTAGAGACTGACTCAGGAAAACCACTTCCTTAAGTCCTCTTCACAAACACCACGCACACACATACACTGAACTAGCTCTGGTGCTAAATATAAAATTTTCAGTGGTAGAATAAAGCAGACAGTGGTCGTGTGTGTGTGTGTGTGTGTGTGTGTGTGTGTGTGTGTGTGTGTGTGTGTGTGTGTGTGTGTGTGTGTGTGTGTGTGTGTGTGTGTGTGTGTGTGTGTGTGTGTGTGTGTGTGTGTGTGTGTGTGTGTGTGTGTGTGTGTGTGTGTGTGTGTGTGTGTGTGTGTGTGTGTGTGTGTGTGTGTGCGCGCGCGCCCGTATTCAGTCTGGGCAGGAGTCCATACCACTGTGTAGTCTGGGGAAACCACACTGACATCTGAAACACAGCCACAACTCAGACAGACAGATACCCACCCTCCCTCCCTCCTTCTCGCTCTCTCTCTCTGTCCTGTGGGTTAACCCTAACCTGCCCATGGGAGAGAAAAAGAGAGAGAGATATGTCTTAAAATGGGTGCCAGTTGTATACTCTTCTTGTTCATTTATTTTCTAATAGTCCACATCATTGATTTAAAACAAATAGATAAATAGACTCTCACAGAGCCAGTGACCCACCTGTCACATGCACACTCATGCATGCACCCAGACACACCTGTCCACAGACCACCAGCAGTTACCAGTCTGTCCCACCTGTCTGTCCACAGACCACCAGCAGACACCAGTCTGTCCCACCTGTCTGTCCATAGACCACCACTGGCTACTGCGTCTGCGTGTGTGTGTGTGTGTGTGTATCCCAAATCAACCCCTACATCTTCTAGACAGTTCTGTAGATCTGATAGATGGAATGTATCTAGTTATAAACTGGGTGATGCGAGCCCTGAATGCTGATTGGCTGACGGCCGTGGTATTTAGACCGTATACCACGGGTTTGACAAAACACTTATTTTACTGCTCTATTTACGTTGGTAATCAGTTTATAATAGCAATAAGGCACCTCAGGGGTTTGTGATATATGGCTAATATACCACGACTAAGGGCTGTGTCCAGGGACTCCGCTTTGCGTCGTGCATAAGAACAGCCCTTAGCCGTGGTATATTGGCCATATACCACACCTCCTCAGGCCTTATTGCTTAAATATAGCCTGTGAGGATCATTGCTCACACACCTTTCTCTCTAACCTGGCTCTCAGAATAGACTAGACAGAACTGTAGACTGAGATAGAGTAGAGAATGAGAGCGTGATGTTTAAAAACACTCTGCTTTATAATGGTAATGAGATACACAAAACAAAAGAGGACATCAAAGACAGTATGTGACAAGAGAGAGATCAGCAGGAGCGAGAGAGAGAGAGAAAAGTAGTACAATCCCTGAAGCTGTAGTCGATCGCAAGCACACACACGCGCGCACACACACACACACACAGCGTTGCTGACTGTACTTCTGTCTCAATGAATATGAGTGACTTATTTGGAACGAAACATCACATGAACAATTCCATTTCACTATTTTCCTAGTAGACAGGTACAGTACGATTATAACTCTGTGACTGACTAGGAGTGAAGAGGTGGGATCTAATGATTTCCTTTAATCAAGGCGTGAACAGAAAGGAGGGGTGCTTTCCTGATGATACTTTGTTTTATTTTTAAAGAGAGAGAGAGAGAGAGAGAGAGAGAGAGAGAGAGAGAGAGAGAGAGAGAGAGAGAGAGAGAGAGAGAGAACTGGCAGCTGTATTCAGCAGATAGGCATTATCATGCCACTCATACCAGCATGAGGCTGAGGAAGAGACAAAGACAGAAGCAGAGAGAGATAGAGAAAGAGGAAGAGGGAGAAAGAGAGAGCGGGAGACAGGGAGAAAGAGAGAGCAGGAGAGAGGTTGAGAGAGAAATGGTCGGGGAGCGGTGAATTTGAGAATTGGTGTAAATGAGGTAGAAGAGAAAAGTGTATTTTGGAGACAAGTGTCGCTGCGGGGGTTCGCTTGTCCCAGTTTCCCTCTGCCTTCTACAGTAGCTCTCTATTATAGCAGCTCTGTGTGGCGCAGATGGTTCAGTAAACCACTCTCATGTAATGGGTAACCTTGTCTGAGACCTGAAGACGTGTGTTAGCTCCCTCATTAAATGCCTAGGCTTTAGCTCAGTGGCCTAACATAGTATTGTGCACGTAAATAGTTTTTTCCTCCATTACCTCCCTATTAAATAAGATATATCCAAACCATGTGAACTTGAGGTTGGGTGAGGATAGGG